>NC_140171.1:144900073-145008186 GCF_963971535.1 Notolepis coatsorum | reverse complement strand
ATTCGCAAAGACACTTGTGCAGTGCCTGTTGCTTCTTCTGACAAATGGTAATTATGCTCCGCCGGCACATAAAGTGCCATGTGCCGAAGTTAGGGATGCCACCATACCCCCCTCTTCACTGTTAACCCTTTCACTACCACACTACAGAAGGTTAACCCTTTACTATCACACTACAGACGGTTGTGAAAGGGTTAACCTTCTGTATTGTCGCAGTGAAAGGGTTAACCATTTGGTAGTGTGACAGTTAAAGGGTTAATACTGAAGCTATGCCCCCATACCCCCTCTGCACTGTTAATACTGAAGCTATGCCCCCATACCCCCTCTGCACTGTTAATACTGAAGCTATGCCCCCATACCCCCTCTGCACTGTTATACTGAATCTATGCCCCCATACCCCCTCTTCACTGTTAATACTGAAGCTATGCCCCCATACCCCCTCTGCACTGTTAATACTGAAGCTATGCCCCCATACCCCCTCTTCACTGTTAATACTGAAGCTATGCCCCCATACCCCCTCTGCACTGTTAACTCATTCAGTGCCAGAGGGCGCTGTTTACTGTTACTGTTGAAAGGCCAGTGCTTTAAAGTATAGGAATACATGGCGGTGTTTGCAGGGCTAAAACTATATTATATATTATAGCTATGGTATGGATATAATAATATTGCCCATTCGACATCACCTATCTATCGGTCAATATGAGAAAAATTTATATTTTTTTCATCCCATACATTCCCGTTTTATACCGTGGTGGTGAATATGACTATAGTTTTAGAATAATCCCTGTCTAATCCCAGAAAACTACGCTATGCCAGCAATACGTGCAATTCACTAAAAACGTTGTCATTTCTCGCCCCGTACACGCTACTATTTTGAAATCACATCTATAGTATGGACTTTTGCGATCTCAGACCCATTTCCAATGATAACACCCGGCTCCCTGGATGGATAATGAATGGAAATAGCGAATAAAATAAATAACGACCAGAACCCGACTATACTCGGGTCTGGCGCTGAACGTCCGGCGAGTTAACCTGACTATCATCGGGTCCGTGCGGAAAGTGTTAATACAGAGTCCTTAAACCAATATCGATAATATATTCCTTTTTACTGAACAGTCTAGACATAGATCACTAGCTTGGGGTTATTGGATAGACATGGTTGCACTATAATCCATTGTGTCACCATTATGTTTGTCAAAAATGCAAAGATAAATTTGCACAAGGGAGTTGCTTAGGTCCTTTACTCTTCTCCCTTTACATGTTACCGCTGGGTGATATCATCAGAGAAGTAGTAGATTTCCATAGCTATGCGGATGATACACAACTGTACATATCTGCTGAACCAAATGATACAGCAATTAGCTCCATTACAGACTGCTTACTGGCAATAAATAAATGGATGAGTAAGAACTTCCTAAAACTAAATGAGAACAAAACTGAAATTCTAATTATCGGCCCCAAAACTAAAAAAGAAACATTAATAAAGAACCTGGGAGGACTAACCCCTTGGATCAAATCTGAGGTCACTAGTCTCGGGGTTATCATAGATTCAGAACTGAACTTCAATTCTCATATTAGCAAAGTGACGAAAACATCGTTCTTCCATCTCAGAAATATAGCAAAAGTACGACCATTTATTAATCAGAACGATGCTGAGAAGCTAATTCATGCATTCATATCTAGCCGGTTAGACTACTGTAATGCACTTTTCACAGGTCTCCCTAAGAAAACCACAGAGAGGCTTCAGCTAATCCAAAACTCTGCAGCCCGACTGCTAACTAGAACCAAAATGAGAGAGCACATTAGTCCAGTCTTAGCTGCTTTACACTGGCTTCCTGTAACATTTAGAATTGACTTTAAGGTCCTTCTCCTTACATACAAAGCTCTAAATGGACAGGGACCTAGCTACATCGCCAACACTCTAATAAATTACACACCAGCAAGAACACTGCGATCATCAGCTGCTGGACTACTAGAGGCTCCCAGAAACAGTCAAAAAAGGATCGGTAATGCAGCCTTTATCAACTATGCCCCAAAACTGTGGAACAAACTACCCCAAAACATCAGAGAAGCCAACTCGCTAGACATCTTTAAAAGACAGCTTAAAACCTCTTTGCTCAGGCATTTCACTGTGGGGTAATGCAGGCAAATATTTGAATATAGATATCTGCTACCACCTAGTGGCAAAGGGAAATATTATTATAGAAACATCAGGGATATCCTGACACAAATTGTACTTACCTGCATGTGTCGGTTATCACACTTTTTACTTCTTACTGATGACTATTTTTAAACTGAATCATTTTAAACTGTTTTTATTATTTGTATTACTGAATCAAACTGTAAACAGAGAGCCTATTGGGATGCTAGATCCTAATGTGAAACACTGTGCTGTTGTATGTTAAATACCCTGTTGTATGTCCGTTCTATTTAATAATTTTTAGAAAAAAAATTATTACTGAATCAAACTGTAAACAGAGAGCTTATTGGGATGCTAGATCCTAATGTGAAACACTGTGATTTACCATACCTTGCTATATTCTTACCCTACCTACTTTCATACACTTCCAATGAAATTCATATGTCGGTTCTATGATGTTAGAGTGATGCTCTGTTGTGAGGAGAGGATGACTTTTGACCTAAATCTTTTCCTCTGCTAGCAAAGTTGTTTAACATTCCAGTTAGGTACATCGTGAACAGTGGCGGACTGGGACACAAATTCAGCCCGGGACATTCAGACGCACCAGCCCACACACCGGCCCCGAAACCGGCCCACACAACGGCCGTTATGAAACACTTGTCCAGTATTAAACAACCCAAGGCTGTGGCTAAGGAGTCAACATCAGGGAGACCAAATCTACACCCCGCCCCTAGATGTGCACTCGTGCACAGTGCACACACACACACACACACATAGATATATCGTTACTTCCTGTCATTGGCATATGTTTTTTTTTTACTAACATCTTAGTGCCTCATTAGCCTAGGGATTAAGGATACATGAAGTATTAACTACACCATAATAATATTGAGGTTTTGATCCATAGAAAGGTCTGTGCTACACAATTTCAGTTAGATTGGATTTATTGTCCTTTAATTTGGCACTCATGACATTAGTTGCTTGCCGTTTAATCAACATCGAAAGACCCCCCACTTCCTCCCAGACACCCATTCCAAGAGCCTGTTCTCTTTCTCTCTCTCTCTCTCTCTCTCTCTCTCTGTGTATGTGTCTCTCTCTCTCTGTGTCTCTCCCTCTCTCTGTGTGTCTCTCTCTGTGTCTCTCTCTCTGTGTGTCTCTCTCTCTGTGTGTCTTTCTGTCTGTCTGTCTGTCTGTCTGTCTGTCTGTCTGTCTGTCTGTCTGTCTGTCTGTCTGTCTGAATTCACAGTCATACGCTAACACAGCTGCCCTGTGGCAGACTGACGGAATCATGTCTGCTATTCAGCGCCAACCACCATCAACAACCTTCATAAATACATTCAACATTAATGGAATAGGCTAACTACCAACTTAGCTGTAGCAGTTAGCTGTTATATGCAATCACATTTGTTTAACTACGGGGTAGTAGTTGACCTAGTTGTTAGCTTAAGCTAGTTAGCTGTGGTTATTTACAAACATGTAGATGAGACTAATCATATACAGATTGAGAACATGGCTAACAGTTGGGAATTCTAAGGTACATCTTATTTAAGCATGTAAAATGGCAACTAATCTATTCAATCAATTAGATTACCAATATTATATCAACATGAAAATTTGGAAGGGAACATAATAGTATTTTATTTTAGTATTTACTATTATAATATTAGTAGCCGATTAATTTGCAGCCCGTCCTAGGTTCTGATTGGCTCTCTAGGTTAGCACTTTAGCTTCTGATGCTGTGGTGGGCACTAGTCCTAACATTGCTAACTAAACTTTTAGTCAGAGAAAAAAACTTCACAAGTCACGAGTATTTACATCCACGTGCTGTAAGGAATCAGGAATACGGAAAGCACATTGTCTTGTAATAGAATGACTGAAATCACTGCAAGAGCTAGTATAGGCTAGCTAGCCCTCATGAACCGGCAGACACCAACAGTAGAATATGCACTAGGCTACTGCACGCACCTGTCATGTTACTGTTGGTTCCTTCCACTTGAACTTCATCATCATTAGCAGCAGCAGCTACTCTAACGCCAGCCCTTTCTCTACTAAACATGTCTGTAATTTTAGAACATTGTTCTGCGTCTTTTACTAGCAATTTTAGTTTTTTTATTCTAGCTTTTTCAGCTCCACCCTTTCTTTTTTTTGTGTTCTCCATTTCTGCGCTTCTAGGCCTACTCGCGGTTGGGAGGAAACGTGAATCTCATTCACTGATGTCTCATGTCTCATTCAAGACTGGCTAACAAAAGCATGTCTTTCACTTAACACCAAGAAAACAGTGTGTATGATGTTCACAAAGTCACCAGTAGAAGTCACTCACTCTAATGTGTTTCTGGGAGAGGCGGAGCTGGACATTGTACATTAATTCAAGTATCTTGGGGTCACATTGGACTCTACATTGACCTTCAAAAAGTCATGTGAAGAAAGTGACAAACACAGTCAAGTTTAACATCGAAAACTTCAGGCAGATCAGGCCCTGCCTACCAGTTAATGCTGCAAGGATGTTTCTGCATTCAATGATTTTATCACACATCGAGTACTGTTTTATCAACTGGTCTCTTTCATATGTCACTACTCTTACACCAATATAATTACTCTACAAAAAAGCCATAAAAGTATTTGATAGGAAACCAATTTCATTTCATCACTGTAATGTTTTAGAAAAACATAACATGCTAAGTTTCGAGAATTTCCAAGTTTTCAAATATACTTGCTTCATGTACAAGGTTCTGCATGGACTTGCCCCTCCCCCATTGAATGAGTTCATCCAACAGAAAGCAGACACTGGCATTACCACCAGGCCCAGGGCCATCAGTAGAGGGGACTGTAAGGTGCCTTTTCGGTATACTACCTTTGCAAAAACTATGTTCTCTGTTAAAGGTTATATATATATTTTTTTTTCTTTTTTATATTTTAAAATAGTACACTCATTTGAGTAGTGGAAAAGGGGTAGGTTTTAAATAAGTGTATACTTCTTCCTACTCCTTTTCGAACATGTAGATTGAGTTGTGTTTTGCTTTTGTTATTGTTTGTTTGTATTCATTGCATGTTCGAAATAAAGATTTCAAATCAAAAGGTGGTAACTACTGGAATAGCCTACCAGTTGTGATTAGAGTGCCCTACATACTCCATGTTCAAGACCCATCTTAAACTGTATCTTAAGGCAAACCAGAACTGTGATAATTTTTAATATGATTTAGTTTATGCAACTTGTTTATTGTTTTATTGCCGGCCCACACACTGGCCCCACACACCGGCCCACATAATGGCCCACACACCGGCCCACACACTGGCCCACATTAGTGGCCCACACACCGACTCACACACTGGCCCACACACCGGCCCACATACTGGCCCACACACCGGCCCACACACCGGCCCACACACTGGCCCACATTAGTGGCCCACACACCGACTCACACACTGGCCCACACACTGGCCCACACACTGGCCCACACACCGGCCCACATTAGTGGCCCACACACTGGCCCAAAAAAAAGTTAAAAAAATAAAAAAAATATTATAATTTTTTTTTTGGACCAGCCCACTTTGGTTCCGGCCCATCGGGATTCGTCTCGAACGTCCCGATGGCCAGTCCGCCACTGATCGTGAACATCACCGCCTAGCCAAGGTTGATTCTCCTAACTGGGCCATTTTCATCATCATATCTGAACAATCTTATCACACTTTTTACTGTCCGTTCTATCTTATTATTTTTAGCCTATTTTAAACTGAATCAAACCGCACTTTTTTACTCTATCTAATCTATTCTATTTTATTATTTGTATTGCTGAAGAACTGTGATTTGCCTAACCTTGCTACCTCTCTATCTCTTTGTATTTACATTTAAAAATGTTATGCTCGCTTATGCCTGTATTTTTTACTGTTGTTGTATGTCCGTTCTATTTTATAATTTTTAGACTATTTTTAAACTTAATAATTTTAAACTATACTGAATGAAACTGTAAATAGAGAGCCTATTAGGATGCTAGATCCTAATGTGAAACACTGTGATTTACCATACCTTGCTATGCTCGCTCATGCCTGTATTTTTTACTGTTGTGAAGCACTTTGTACGGTTATGTACTGTATATAACCTAGTTATACGAGTACTGGTTGAGCGTCCCGCTCTTCGCCATATTGAGATATACCTCATCTCCAGTACCTACTGTACTACATAACGAAAACAAAGCACCCTTGCACTTGACCAGGCCCCGCCCCAGTGACTTACCCATAAGACACCAGGCGTGGTCACACTCGCCCTTCCTCGGGAAAAGTTTTCCATCAGAAAAAAACCCCAAGGGACCTCAGGGCACGCTAGAGTGGGACGCTCAGCCAGTACTCATATAACTAGGTTATATACATAATAACATATCGTTATATACTCGTACTGGCAATCGCGTCCCGCTCTTCGCCATATTGAGATATGGGGCAGAGCGGACGCGAGGCCTGACAAATGTACCCCCTGAGGACCCGTAAGCCCACACCAGGGGGGAGGGGAGTCCCGTCACCCCTCCTTCCTAGTGAAGAGGGGGCGGCAGTCAACTCCACCCAAGTGCGAAAAATAGAGGGAACTAGAAACCTCCAAACGCACAGCACAGGCGGGACCACGTGTGACACAACACCTTGCGGTCCACACCCACACATCACTGCTAACCTACAGAAAGGCGGGAAGCAGGGGAGGTTCCAGACCTCAGAACCGCCTGGGAGACAGAACCCCCAGTCATGTCCATGAGGTAAAACATTACGAAGGGACCCGGGGAGGACCATGAGGCCGCAGCACAGATGTCCTCCACCGAGGCCCCTCCTAACAGGGCGGCAGAGGCCGCCACCCCACGAGTGGAGTGCGCCCTGACACCCACAGGGGGGGCCAGCCCAGCCAACGTGTAGCAAAGGGCAATGCCCTTGCACAACCAATGGGACAGGCGCTGTGCCCTACCAGTGCGAGAGCTGATCGGTAGCCCTGAGGTCCTGAGTCCGGCTGAGGTAAATCCCCAAAGCCCGGACCGGACATGACAGGTGAAGGCTCGGATGAAACAGGTGAGGAGGCGGATGAAATGCCTGAACCACAATATCCCTGGAGCGAAAAGAGCTCCGGATATTTTTTGGCACGAAGACTGGATTAGGCCTCAGAGTGGCACCGCTATCGACACGAATAGACAGGCACTCAGGCTGCATCGAGAGAGCACAGAGCTCACCCATGCGCTTAGCGGAGGTGATGGCCAGCAGGAACGCAGTCTTGAACGACATCTGTTCCAAAGGCGCTTGCTCAAGAGGCTCAAACGGGGCCTCGGACAACCGACCGAGGACCAATTGAAGATCTCAACTCGGAGACAGAGAACGTTTCACCGGCTTAAGGCGCCGAGCGCCAAGTAGGAAACGCTTCACAAGAGGGTGGCTGAACAACGTAACGCCCTCAAACCCCTCATGACAAGAGGATATAGCCGCAGCATATACCCTCACCGTCGAAGCCGACAGTCTATCAAGGATAGACTGAAGGAAGGTAAGGACAGCGTCCAGGGGGCAGGACACCGGGTCCCGGCCCTCCACCTTACACCGCGATAGTGGAGGGAGCATGCGCGTTCCGGATGGTGTCAACCACAGAAGGGTCCATCCTCTCCAGACTCACCCTCTCACCAGCCAAACCATCAGAGGCCGGCCCAGCACAGGGAACTGACACAGAGACCCGTGCGCTTGAGAGAGGGCCCGCGATGACCAAGGAACAGGCCACGGCGGGGCTACTAAGAGCTGGATCAGGACCGGGAACCAGGCAGCCGTGCCCCGGTCCGGCGCAACCAGGATCAATGTCCTGTGCTCCCCCCGTACCCACTCCAACAACTGACCTATCAGGTGTGAGGGGGGGAAGGCGTACAGAAGCCCGGGCGGCCATGGATACATCGAGAAGGCATCCACCCCCAAGGGAGGATCATCCCCCCGACTGACCGAGAACCACAAGGGGCACTGGTGAGACTGTCTGCTCGCAAACAAATCCATCGAAGCTTCCCTGAAGCGGTCCCAGATCTGCCTGACTATGTCTGGACGTAGTCCCCACTCGTCGTGAAGAGGACCGCCCTGCGACATCACATCTGCGCCCACATTCTCCTTGCCAGGGATGTTGAGCGCCCTCAGACTGCGCAGATTGTGAGACGCCCACAGCCAGAGGCTGACCGCCGCCCGGTGTAGACGGATGGAGCGTACTCCACCCTGTCTGTTGATATACGCCGCTGCTGTCATACTGTCCTCCGCCTGAGGACCAGGAGGACCGCCTTCAATTCCAACACATTGATGTGCAGGGCAGACCGGGCAGCATGGATCGTCCAGCTGCCCCCCACTGCGTCGGTCCGACACGTCCCCCCCCCATCCCGTGAGGGAGGCATCGGTGAAGACTGTGACGTGTGAACGCCTGCTGCCCATGGGGACCCCGCTGGTGAGGGTACCAGTCCTCCTCCAGTGGGCGAGATCCCCCCGTATTGACAAGGGAACCTTCAACCGTTTCCACTTGCCCCTCACTGGGTCTATTTTCATACTGGAAAACCACCTCTGTATCCTCCTCATGAAGAGGAGGCCAAGTGGGACCACAGAGTGAGCGGATGCCATCATACCAAGCAGGCGCATCACCTGCAGCGCCGTGACCGTCCCTCCAGGACGGAAACTACCGAGCGTGTTGAGGATAGACACTCTCCGTTGCTCCGAGAGGGTTGCCCTCATGGGCCTTGAACTTAGACCCAAGCCCAAGTACTCCAGTTCACAGCAAAACCCAGCCTGGTATAAGACCTGGCAACCTCCTCCGACCAGCTGAGGAGCAGAATGCCGTCGAGATAGAAAATAATTCGTATCCCCTGATGATGTAGAGGCTCCAGCGCGGTCTCTACACACTTGGTGAATGTGCGGGGGGCCAGAGAGTAGCCGAAACGGCAACCTCTGGTATTCGTACGCTACGCCCTGAAAAAGGAACCGTAGGTATTTCCTGTGAGGAGGGAAAATTGGGATGTGAAAATACGCATCCTTCAGGTCTAAGGAGGTGAACCAGTCCCCCACCCTGACAGCGTTTAACAGGTGTTTAAAATAAAAAAATAACGGGAGTAGACGCCTGACATTGCGTCCTCTCTCGGGACCACGACTACGGCCTGCTTCGAGATTGGATCTCCTCGGCCAGAGCTGTCACTGCTGCCGACCCTGACAATAGGGTCTGCACCAAACCTGAAAACAGAGGGTGGGGTTGTGCGAACTGCAAGACAAGCCCCCGCCTCAACGTTCTCTCCATCCACCTCGACATACGGCACTGTTGCAGCCATATGTGACAATAATCCCAGAGCGCACCCGCCGCCAACTGGCGCTGGGCCGCAAGGAACTGTAGATAGGCGGCCCGGTCCCTCCCGCTGTGCGTAGCCAACTCTGAACCCGCCAACCGCGCGGGCAGGGCGTTCCGTGGAATCGGGACAACGGTCCCTGATACAACCCACAAGGCAATCGCACCCAAGGGGGGACCCCGACAGAAAGGGCCGGTTTGATACGGGAGAAGCTGACATCAAACCAGGTGACAAAATCTCCCCCACTGAACACCCCTCCAGAACATGCTGAGGAGTTGTTCTGCAGCCGGACATGCAAGGCGTGAGGACCCCATGGGTTCCTACACACCGTAGCCCTGCAGTGATATTACTACCACCTAAATCACGCGCGCCTGCCAGACCACTGCCGATCTTGCGGGAGTGGGAGGCATCAACGTGCTACCCGGCCTGCCGAAAGCGAGGTCGGGGAAACCTGCGCTGAGCATTCTTTCGAAGAGGCCTCGAGTCCCCCTGCTGACCACCATCGAAGGTGACAGACATAACACCAGGCTCGCCAATCGCAGACGCATAACGCGTGGCGAGGGAGCCACGTGACAGCACAACATTCTCACGGACAGACCCAGGCTCAGCCATCAACTGGGTGTCAGCCCCTGTCCCCATGAGAAGCGAAACATGGGGCCGCATGCGCTTCAACGAAGGCTCGCGGCCCGCAGCCAAAGGAAACAAATCAGAGCCCCTTTTCCGCTGGTGTCGGGGGAGGGAGTGATCGGAGAGCGGGCTGCTCGCGGCAGGATGGCGACGGTTTCTCAGGCCGTGCTCATCCAACATGGCCGATCCCTCGGCCGCCAAGGCTGTCGGCCTTATGGACACCTGTTGACTCAACGCCCAGGGTACCTCTGGCGGGGGAAACATGGCCGCCTGTCGAGGGCCTCGCCATAGTCGCTGACGAGGCCATGCTCTCACCTCCGGCTGCATAGCGTGAGGCGGTGTGGGACCCAGGTCAACAACCGCCCGCGTCTCCGCAGAACGACAAAAAAGTCCTTCCGCGGAAAGAGGAGCCTTAAGGAGAAGAAACCTTTCTTCCTCCCCAAGGGAAGACTGCTCCAACCAGAGATGCCTATTAACAAGTGTTGATAGCATCCTAATCCTCCCCGCGGTTATAGCTTGCGACTGATTCAAGATTTCTATAACCCCAAAAACATGCAAGATGTTTTCAGTGTCGGCTGGTCCTGTAGCCCCACTACCCGATGCTAATGTGGACAGAAAAACAATCAGCTGAGCCACAACACTGGCCGCAGCTAAATTCCATCCTATGGCAGTATAACTCTCATCAGTCCATACTGCCACCTGCCGGGCCGACCTGCTCTCAAGCGTCGGCTTCCGGGTGGGACACCGTTCAACCCCGCCGGGGCACAGGATCGATGCTACCTGGCTCTCTAGCCACGGCACACCTGCCCTGCGCCCCATTGTCAACCCATTCACCCGTAAAAAGGGTAAATAAGTCTCAGCAAAACCCCCCACATTAGCTACCGACTGACCTTCATCAATGAACCGGTTAAGAGGAGGGAAAAACAGTGACATCCCACAGCGGGGAACATTAGAACAGTGACCCAGCATTATAGCATTAGTATTAGCAGCGCGCTCCAAGATAGCCTGGAAAACGTCCAACTCAGAGGGACGTTTATCCAGACATCCTGCCCCTTGCGCCGATACACAACTCGGTTGTCTAACAGAACAACAAGCAGCATTACTAACACCAGCGTTAATGCCTGATGACACAGAGCCTACCTGGGTGCGAGTTAGCTCGATAGCTAAACATCGCACGTCGTCCCTCGATCTGCTGCCAAAAGACGAGGAAACACCAGGACAGACCCGACGTGCCGTTGGAACATGCCGAGAAGATTCCAGGGGCTGGCAAATCTCCAGCGAATACTCAACATTGCGCAATTTCTCTTTACACTTCATAACGCTAGTTACACAGGGTGCAAAACAGCCGCCATGATGGAAAACGAAAAAAGAGGAAGGGCGAGTGTGACCACGCCTGGTGTCTTATGGGTAAGTCACTGGGGCGGGGCCTGGTCAAGTGCAAGGGTGCTTTGTTTTCGTTATGTAGTACAGTAGGTACTGGAGATGAGGTATATCTCAATATGGCGAAGAGCGGGACGCGATTGCCAGTACGAGTATATAACTGCAACCTCTGTATGAAAAGTGCTATACAAATAAAGTTATTATTATTATTATTATAAATACATGAATTTATTCATAAATTCATATTCCTTGATTTCTGACATGTTCCATATTGGTATGGTTCTTCAATTTTAGTATTGGGTTAAATATTCGGATAGCAATATACCTTATTTTAGACTGGTATTGGCCCGATAGGCAATACCAGTATCGGTATTGGCGCATGATCCCTGGCTGAAGCATTCAGAATTCTCTGGAGGCATGACTGTAAGAGAGACTGTTACGACCCTGACTCAAAGGCACGCAAGTAACCTATGTGCAAAACCGACACCAAAACCCGTGTTTAACCCAAAAAGACTACTCTAACCATGAAATACCGATACAAACTAAAGAACAAAGGATAGAAGAACATGACAACTCTCCTTCTAGCCACAGACAGACTTGCATGTGTGACTGAAGGGCTAGTTTTAACCTGCCAGCAGGAAACCAATCAGCAGCAATTAGCTAATTAGCAGCCCTCACCTGTATGCCCAGTGACAGGAGTGATCAGGCTCATGGTACATAACAGAGACGACCGGGCTCACCAGGTCCGTGCTCCTCACAGCGGGTCCCCAGAAAAAACTACTTAACCCTTTCACTACCAAATGGTTAACCCTTTCACTGCGACAATACAGAAGGTTAACCATTTCACTACCAAATGGTTAACCCTTTCACTGTGACAATACAGAAGGTTAACCCTTTCACTACCAAATGGTTATATATTCGTATCTGGCTTATCGCGTCCCGCTCTTAAAGCCTATCGAGATACCTCTTATCTCATGTACCTATTGTACTCCATCACGAAAACAACTTGTACACCCACACCTGACCGGGTCCCGCCTCTATGGAGGCGTAGCCTATAAGACCATGACCATGGTCACCAACACACCCTTCCTCTATTTTCGTTCCATCATATTGGATGCAGTGCACCTTATGTAACTAGTAGTATGAAAAGATTCGAGAAATTGCGTAATGTTGAAAGCTTACCGGAGGTTTGCTTGCCCCTGGCATCTTCGGAGCATGTTTCAGCGACACATTGGGCCTGTGCTGATGTTTCCTCGGCTGACGGCGGCAGACTGAGGGGCAGCGTACAAGGTTTGGCTATCAAGTCGGCTTGTACAAAGGTAAGGCCTGTGTCATTAGGCATCAATGTCGGTATTGGTAATGCTGTGGAGTATGTTTCGGCGCCAGGGCCGGGGTGGCTTGGTGATCGTTCCACTGCAGTGGACGTTTTCCTGGCAATCCTGGAGCACGCTGCTAACGCTAATGCTACTACTGCTACTTCTGCTAATGCTAACGTTGACGCTGAAATGGGTCGTTGTTCTAATAATCCCCGCCGCGGGATACCGCTTTTCCCTCCTCTTACCAGCTTCATTGATGAAGGTCAGTCGGTTGTTGATGTGGGGGGTTTCGCTGAGTCCTATTTACCTTTTTTACAGGTAAACGGGCTAACAACAGGGTGCAGGCCGGGTGTACCGTGGCTACGTAGCCAGGTAGCTTTGTTCCTGTGCCCCGGCGGGGATGAACGACGTCCCACCCGGCCGATGCTTGATAGCGAATCGGCTCGGAGGGTGGCAGTATGGACGGATGAGTTGTATACTGCTACAGGATGGTATTTAGCGGCGGCCAGTGTTATGGCTCAGCTGGCTAGTTTCCTATCCACATTGGCGTCGGGTAGTAGGACTTTGGGTCCAGCCGACATTGTAAACATGGTTCAGTCGCAAGCTATAACTGCGGGGAGGATTAGGATGCTATCAACGTTGGTTGTTAGGCATGTTTGGTTGGAGCAATCTCCTCTTGGGGAAGAGGATAGGTTTTCTCTCCTCACGACTCCTTTTTCCACAGATAGTCTTTTTGGGCATTCTGTGGAGGCGCAGGCGGTTGTTGATCTGGGTCCTACACCGCCTCACGCTGTGCAGCCAGAGGTGGGAGCACGGTCTCGTCAACGACTGTGGCGAGATCCTCGACAGGCGGCCATGTTTCCCCCGCCAGTGGTGCCCTGGGTGGAGAGTCAACAGGGTCCCACAAGGCCGACAGCCTTGGCGGCCGAGGGATCGGCCATTTTGGGTGAATTTGAGTTTGGTAAAACAAGCCGTCGTTACTTTGCCGCGAGCAGCCCGCTCCCCGTTCAATCCTCTCTCTGTTACCCACGGAAGCGGGGCTCTGATCGTTCTCCTTTGGCTGTGGGCCGCGAACCTTCCTTGAAGCGTATGCGGCCCCATTCTTCACTTCTCATGGGGACAGGGGCTGACACCCAGTTGATGGCTGAGCCTGGGTCTGTCCATGAGAATGTTCCGTCGCGTGGTTCCTGCACCACACGTTGTGTGTTGGATGAGCCTGGTGTTACAGCTGCCACTAGCTACAGTGGTCAGCAGGGGGACTCGAGGCCTCTTCTGTTGAATGCACAGCAAGGGTTACCCCGGCCTCGCCTTCGCCAGGCGGGGTATCGCGCTGATGCCTCCCACTCCCGTCACAGCGGCAGTGGTCTGCAAAGGAGAGGCGAGCGTGATATGGGTAATAGCAATATCACTGCAGGGCTTCGGCATGTAGGAGCCCATGGGGTCCTCATGCCTTGCGTGTCTAGCTGCGGAACAACTCCTCAGAATGCGCTAGAGGGGTGTTCAGGGGGGGGTGTGTGTCAACCAGTTTGATAACAGCTTCTCCCGTATCAAACCGGCCCTTTCTGTTGGGGTCCCCCCTTGGGTGCGTTGCACAGCGGGAGGGACCGGGCCAACTATCTACTGTTCCTTGCGGCCCAGCGTCAGTTGATGGCGGGTGCGCTGTGGGATTATTTTCACATATGGCGA
Organism: Notolepis coatsorum; assembly: GCF_963971535.1. Taxonomy (NCBI): domain Eukaryota; kingdom Metazoa; phylum Chordata; class Actinopteri; order Aulopiformes; family Paralepididae; genus Notolepis; species Notolepis coatsorum. Next base: position 144,993,727 of record NC_140171.1, on the reverse strand, counting down.
CAAGAATGCCGTCTTGTGGGGTGGATGGCGAGAACGTTGAGGCAGGGGCTTATGTTGCACTTCGCACAACCCCACCCTCCGTTCTCAGGTTTGGTGCCGACCCTATTGTCAGGGTCAGACGCAGTGACAGCCCTGGCCGAGGAGATCCAATCTCTGTTGGCGAAGCAGGCCGTCGTTGTGGTTCCGAGAGAGGACGCAATGTCAGGCGTCTACTTCCGTTATTTTCTGATACCCAAGAAAACAGGGGGGGTCAGACCTATACTAGATCTGTCCGCGTTCAATCGGTTGATTGTAGCGAGACCGTTCAGAATGTTGACCGTCAAACTCCTTCTGCTTGCTGTCAGAAGGGGAGACTGGTTCACCTCCATAGACCTGAAGGATGCGTATTTTCACATCCCCATTTACCCTTTTCACAGGAAGTTCCTACGGTTCCTGTTTCAGGGCGTAGCGTACGAGTACCAGAGGATGCCGTTCGGTTATTCTCTGGCTCCCCGCACATTCACCAAGTGCGTGGCGACTGCGCTGGAGCCTTTACGTCATCGGGGGTTACGAGTTCTATTCTATCTCGATGACATTCTACTCCTCAGTCGTTCGGAGGAGGTTGCCAGGTCTCATACCAGGCTGGTGGTGGAATTCCTCACCAGCCTAGATTTTGCTGTGAATTGGAAGAAGAGTACCCCTCTTCCCAGTCAACAGGTGGAGTACTTGGGCTTGACGTTGAGGTCAAGGCCCATGATTGCAACCCTCTCGGAGCAGTGCCAGGTGTCTATCCGTCGCGCGCTCAGGGGTTTCCGTCTGGGAGGGACGGTCACGGCGCTGCAAGTGATGCGTCTGCTCGGCATTATGGCATCTGCTCATGCAGTGGTTCCTCTTGGCCTCCTCTTCATGAGGAGGATACAGAGGTGGTTTCTCTCTATGAGAATAGATCCGGTGAGGGACAAAGGGAAACGGTTGACGGTTCCTTTGTCGATATGGGGAGATCTCGCCCACTGGAGGAGGCTGGGTATCCTCACCATTGGGGTCCCCATAGGCAGCAGGCGCTCACACGTCACGGTCTTCACCGACGCCTCTCTCACGGGTTGGGGAGGGACATGTCGGACCCACGCAGTGGGGGGCAGCTGGACGGGGGTTCATGCTGGCCCAGCTACCCCGCATATCAATGTGTTGGAGTTGAAGGCGGTCCTCCTGGTCCTCAAACGGTTCGACCACCTGGTGGTAGGCGAACACGTTTTGGTCAGGACAGACAGTATGGCGGCAGCGGCGTATATCAACAGGCAGGGTGGGACTCGTTTCATCCGATTGCTCAGGGCGGCGGTCCAACTTTGGCTATGGGCATCCCGCAGGCTGCGCAGAGGGCGCTCCACATTCCTGGTACAGAGAATATGGGGGCGGATATGATGTCTCGGGGCGGTCCTCATTACGACAAGTGGGAACTCCGCCCCGACATAGTCAGACAGATCTGGGATCGGTTCGGGGAGGCCTCAGTAGATCTGTTTGCGTGCCGACGCTCTCACAAGTGCCCCTTGTGGTTCTCGCTCAGTCGAGCAGATCATCCCCCCATGGGGGTGGATGCCTTCTCGACATTTCCATGGCCGCCCGGTCTTCTGTACGCCTTTCCTCCTGTACAGCTGTTGAGTCAGCTGTTGGAGCGGATACGGAGGAAGCGCAGGACGGTGATCCTGGTCGCGCCGGACCGGGGCACGTCAGTGTGGTTCCCGGTCTTGATCCAGCTTCTGGTCGCTCCTCCTTGGGTCATTCCTTGGTCTGCGACGGCCCTCTCACAGCAAGACGGGTCACTATTCCACAGTGTTCCAGTATCCGATGTTGGGCCAACGGCTGTTGGTGTGGCTGGTGGGAGGGTGAGGATGGACCCTTCGGTGGTTGATACCATCTGGAGTGCACATGCTCCCTCCACTGTCGCGCTTTACATGGGCAGATGGCGTGCGTTCCAAGAGTGGTGTAAGGCGGGGGGCTGGGACCCAGTCTCCTGCCCCCTGGATGCTGTCCTGAGTTATCTCCAGTCTCTTCTTGGTAGACTGTTGGCTTCGACGGTGAGGGTATATGCGGCGGCTATATCCTCCTATCATGAGGGAATTGAGGGGACTGTTTTGTTCAGCCACCCTCTTGTGAAGCGTTTCCTGCTTGGCGCTCGACGCATTAAGCCGGTGCAATGCTCCTTGGCTCCGACTTGGGATCTTCAATTGGTCCTCGGTCGGTTGTCCTTGGCCCCGTTTGAGCCGCTCGAGCAGGCGCCATTGGAACGGCTGTCTTTCAAGACCGCATTCCTGCTGGCTGTCACTTCCGCTAAACGCGTGGGTGAGCTCTGTGCTCTCTCGGTACGTCCAGAGTGCCTGTCTTTTCGGTCCGATTGCGGTGCCACTCTGCAACCTAATCCTGCTTTCATGCCTAAGAATATCCGGAGTTCCTTCCGCTCCCGGGATATTGTGGTTCAGGCGTTTCGTCCTCCTCCTCACACTAGTGAGTTAGATGCGGGCCTTCACCTGTCATGTCCGGTCCGTGCTTTGGGAATTTACCTCAGCCGTACTCAGGACCTCAGGGTTACCGATCAGCTTTTTGTCTGTTACGGTGGTTCTCGTGCCGGTAAGGCACTGTCGAAACAGCACCTGTCCCATTGGTTGTGTGAGGGCATTGCTCTCTGCTACACATTGGCTGGGCAGGATCCCCCTGGGGGCATCAGGGCGCACTCCACTCGTGGGGTGGCTGCCTCTGCCGCTCTCCTGGGTGGGGCCTCGGTGGAGGACATCTGTGCTGCAGCTTCATGGTCCTCCCCGGGCCCCTTTGTAAGGTTTTACCTCATGGACATGACCGGGGGTTCTGTCTCCCAGGCGGTTCTGGGGTCTGTGGCCTTTCCTGCTTCCCGTCCTTTGGTAGGGTAGCAGGAGTGTGTGGGTATGGGCCACAGTGTGTTAGGTCACACGTGGTTCCGCCTGTGCTGTGTGTTCAAGGGGTTCTAGTTCCCTCTTGCTCGCACTCAGGTGGAGTTGACTGCGCCCCCCCTTCATTAGGAAGGATGGGGTGACAGGGCTCCCCGAACCCCTTGATGTGGGCTTACGGGTCCTCAGGGGGTACATCTGTCGGGCCTCGCGTCCGCTCTAACCCATATCTCGATAGGCTTTAAGAGCGGGACGCGATAAGCCAGATACGAATATATAACGATAGGTTATGTATATAACCTGGTTATATGAGTACTGGCTGAGCGTCCCGCTCTTAAGCGGCCCTGAGTTCCCTTTTGAGGGATCTTTTACTGGAACGGGATTTTGGCGAGGAAGGGTGTGTTGGTGACCATGGTCATGGTCTTATAGGCTACGCCTCCATAGAGGCAGGACCCGGTCAGGTGTGGGTGTACAAGTTGTTTTCGTGATGGAGTACAATAGGTACAGGAGATAAGAGGTATCTCGATAGGCTTTAAGAGCGGGACGCTCAGCCAGTACTCATATAACCAGGTTATATACATAACCTATCGTTAACCCTTTCACTGTGACAATACAGAAGGTTAACCCTTTCACTGCCACATGACAAAGGGTTAACCCTTTCACTGTGACAATACCGAAGGTTAACCCTTTCACTGCCACACGACAAAGGGTTAACCCTTTCACTGTGACGATGTAGAATGTTAACCCTTTCACTGCCACACAACAAAGGGTTAACCCTTTCACTATGGCAATACAGAAGGTTAACCCTTTCACTGCCACCTGGCAAAGGGTTAACCCTTTCACAGCCACACTGCAGAAGGTTAACCCTTTCATTGCCGCACTACAGACGGTTAACCGTGGTGGTAGTGAAAGGGTTAATACTGCTGCTATTTCATGGACCATTTGGCATGAAGACAAAAGCAAAGTATTTGGTGATCCACTGTAAAATGCCTATTTTTTTTTATTATATAAGATAAGATATTCCTTTATTGATCCCCTTGGGGAATCATATATATCATATATATATGAAGAACAACAAAGAATACCAGGGTTCAGTTTTTCATCGTGGCTCTTTATTTATTTATACTTTATTCTATTCAATGATACAAACAACAACGATAAACATGATGTACACATTGTTCGTCTAACAAGTACTATCTGTGTCTCTAGTGGTCGGAGGCTGTTGGTTTGACCATGTCAAAGGATGGTACACAAACAAGGACATGTACAACATCCTCTTCCTCAGCTATGAAGAGATGATCAAGGTGAGCAGCAGGGTCACACGCACGCACACACGCGCACACACACACACACACACACACACACACACACACACACACACACACACACACACACACACACACACACACACACACACACACACACACACACACACACACACACACACACACACACACACACACACACACACACACACACACACACACACACACACACACACACACACACACACACACACACACACACACACACACACACACACACACACACACACACACACACACACACACACACACACACACACACACACACACACACACACACACACACACACACACACACACACACACACACACACACACACACACACACACACACACACACACACACTAACCGTGTCCACTGGTGTCTCCTGGGGGTCAGGACCTGAGGTCGGTGGTGGTGCGACTGTGTGAGTTTGTGGGGAAGAACCTGTCAGATGCGGCCATAGACCGCATTGTGGAGAGGGTTACCTTCAAAAACATGAAGCACGATGACAAGGCTAACTATGAGTTCCTGCCTGCCGACGTCAAGGACCCCAGCAAGGGAAGGTTCCTCAGGAAAGGTGAGTGCTAATAATAATAATAATACATCAGATTTATATAGCGCTTTTCCTAATGCTCAAAGACACTTTACAAAACAAACAATACAATACAGTTTTAGAAGAGAAAATGTAAAAAAAATTATATAAAAGGTGAGAGAGAGGAAGGAGTTCATGGGTTGAAAGCAAGGGTAAAAATTTGGGTTTTGAGGGCTTTTTTAAATGATGAGAGAGTGTATGCATGATGGAGATGGTTGGGAAGGGCGTTCCAGAGGGTGGGGGCAGCTGCAGTGAAGACCACGCTCCAGCACATGTAACCTGTAACAGACTGTAACCGACCACATAACCTGTAACAGACTGTAACAGACCACGCTCCAGCACATGTAACCTGTAACAGACATTTTCTCTAGTCATGAATCTGTAATAAACATTGTGTTTAGATGTGTTCACGTATTCACATTTTGAAAGTTTAGAGTGTGTAAGGGCTTGTGACATTATGATTGAGGCAAATGATGGCTATTTCTGAGCTCAATTATGTGTAATACATTGCTGCAGTGTGTTTTGACCACTTGAGAACTGAAAGGATCTTTCCAGAAATCTCTCCGAAACACCACATTAAGACACAAATACCTTGAAGAATACTTTAGTGATTCGGTTTCAATAACTCAAGAGTTATTTTTTTCTGCTATTGGATGGCGAACTCTTTATTCTGAAAATGGCTCATACCCCACTTATTGTCTGTTTATTTAGAATAGAATAGAATAGAAATCCTTTAATAATCCCGAGGGAAATTCGGCACTACATATCGCTCACATTGAACAACAATAAACATTTAGGTAGTCAATAGGACTCAAATAAGAATAAGAATATAATACTATTAAAAATAAGAATAAACTATTTTATCAAACTCATTGGACAAACGGCCAGCATCGACCTCACCTCTCTCCTCGATGTCTAGATTGCTTAAAGATAACTGCCTTGAAACGGGAATGGTAGATGTGTGGAGACACATACACCCGAGGAAGAGACTTTACATTCTACTCCAACCCAAATGATTCTTATTCACGCATCAACTATTTCTTCACCAGCAAATCAGAAGCTCATAGGGTGGTCAAGTGTGACATATTATCTATTACATTATCTGACCATGCGCCAGTGGCTCTGGTCTGGAACATAGGAGACTGTCGCTCATCCAGGAGATGGCGCTTCAACACAGGGCTGCTAAATGACAAGAATTTTGTCCAATTTGTTGAAGAGGAAATGCAACAATACCTTGAATTCAACATGACACCTGAAATTTCTCCTGTGACACTGTGGGAGTGTGCCAACGCTTATTTGAGGGGTCGCATAATAGCTTTCGCATCTGCTAAAAAGAAAATAAATGATACATACAGAGTTAGTTTATAAAAATTAAATTAAAAGGCAGGAATACCAGCACAAAATGCAGCAGCTCCCGGAGGTACTGAAGGAACTTAAAGAGGCGCGTCAAGCACTCAATAAACTAACATCTGAAAATGTAGAGCGTGATTTAAGGTTTATGAAGCAGACATCTTATGAAAGTGGGGACAGAGCTAGCCGCCTGTTGGCATACTGCATAAGGAAACAACAAGCCCTGTCTACTGTAGCCAAAATTAAGTCAACCAAAGAAGGGAACACCTCGTGCCTACTGCCTAGCAAAACCAGAGGAAATATCCTCAGCCTTCGCAGAGTTTTATAAAATGCTTTATAAGAACACCGGTATCTGTAATGAAGTGAATGAGATAAAAACCTTTTTGCAAAACATTAATCTCCCAAATCTGTCAGAATCGGCAAGAGACGAAATGGAAGCCCCCATTACAGATTTTGAAATTAGAGAAGTAATTAGAAATCTCAAAAATAATAAAAGTCCAGGGCCCTCATTCATCAACGTGTTCTACGCACAGATCTGTGCTTACCCTGTGCGTACGATCATTTCTAAGCAAAGAGTGGGATTCATCAATTTCAACTTGAACTTGACTTCGTGCTTACATCTACGCACAGTTCAGACCTGGCGTACCTAGCGCCCAGTGGTAGAATATATTATTACAACAAGGAAATGAGCTTCTGTGCATAATAACACTGGCACGTTCTGTACGAACCGTAGTTCATTATAGTTCATTGTAAAATAGCAACAGTAGTGTAATTATGGTCAGAACCCTATAAATAGCATTTGGAATAATATATCTTTCTCTCAGAATGAATGCAGCATGGTTTATATAGCGTTATCGGAATATACGGGGTGTAGGCTACTGACTGACTGCGCTCCGCGTAGCTTGATTGATTGATTGAAAAGTTTATTAACAGATTACAGAATGGGTACAGTACAGTACAGCTCAGTACATACAATTGTTAATTGGGGATGCAGACCAACTTTCGTCTTGTTTACATCAGGGTCCCCCATTTTCAATTCATCATAAATCATAAAGCTCAACTCGTTATTATTCTGCGCAGACCGCAGAAACACGGGAACGTTTTGATTATATTTAAAAGGCTTTACGTTAAACGAAACAAGTGGAACTTCGAAGCTGTAAGCAGAATACAAGTCATATGAATATAGTGTTCTTCCCCCTTTTTACTGTATAAGAAAGAATAGAAAACGCATTGCAATGACACTATAGTGGACAGACTATGTATATGATGGGATTCAAGTTCGCGTTTTTGTTGCTCATAGGCATGCTGTCAAGAGTATGATATCTTAATCAAACATTCTAGAACATTTGTCGTCACAGATCATGTCCTAATAGAACATAGGCTATGGCATGGATCGTGATATTGTGTGGACTGTTATTATTACTGTACACCGGTACCACCCATTGTGACAACAGCCTTGTGAGTCCCGCACACAAACATGATGGAATTCAAGTTCATGTATTGAAAGGCAGGCTATCATACATGCAGTGAGATTCATTGTTCTTGTATATGCTCTCGTATTATATTGTTTATATAGGCTACCCAATACTGACATCAAAATAGATTGTAGTATGCCTCTAGAAATCATATGCAGCAGGTAGAAAATTGACGGGAGATCCATCGCGATTTGGAATAAAATTGAGGAGAACTTTAATCCCTGGGGTATTAATCAAACAACACGGGAAAAGGCAGTCATATTCCAGCGCGGTCTTTATTAGCCGACAACAAAATAGATGCATCTAAAAATCATATAGCCAATCGAACACAACTAATAAAGGCATTCATATTACAGCACGGTTATAATGACACACAACCAACGCCAAACAGTGGTCAACGAACGGTCTTTATTAGTATTTTGAGCTGTCCAGGCAGAATTGCAGCAATGGTCTTAGGGAGCCGTTGATATCTGACATCACCGTTTACGAGTCCGCCTTTTATTTATCCCACAATACGCGATAGTGTCTTCTTGGTTCGACAGCAGTGAACAATCTTCGTGGAGTTTCTCAGGGTTCCGCTCGGGTCCGTCCATTATTTCACATCCCATGGGGGGTGTTTCCTCATTTTCATGACCATATGTGGATAATCATGCACGAGCATTGACGGTAGAACAAAGTGGTATTCATCAACACGGAGGACCATAGAGCCTGCGTACGCACGTGTGATGAATGCCGACTTCCCTGTGCGTACGCTAGTTCTACATTCCGTGCTTACGTGTGGAAGTAGGTCAAGTTCTACGTCCACGTTGATGAATGAGGGCCCAGGGCATCTATTTTGATGAATGAGGGCCCAGTGCATCTATTTTGTTGTCGGCTAATAAAGACCGCGCTGGAATATGACTGCCTTTTCCCGTGTTGTTTGATTAATACCCCAGGGATTAAAGTTCTCCTCAATTTTATTCCAAATCGCGATGGATCTCCCGTCAATTTTCTACCTGCTGCATATGATTTCTAGAGGCATACTACAATCTATTTTGATGTCAGTATTGGGTAGCCTATATAAACAATATAATACGAGAGCATATACAAGAACAATGAATCTCACTGCATGTATGATAGCCTGCCTTTCAATACATGAACTTGAATTCCATCATGTTTGTGTGCGGGACTCACAAGGCTGTTGTCACAATGGGTGGTACCGGTGTACAGTAATAATAACAGTCCACACAATATCACAATCCATGCCATAGCCTATGTTCTATTAGGACATGATCTGTGACGACAAATGTTCTAGAATGTTTGATTAAGATATCATACTCTGACAGCATGCCTATGAGCAACAAAAACGCGAACTTGAATCCCATCATATACATAGTCTGTCCACTATAGTGTCATTGCAATGCGTTTTCTATTCTTTCTTATACAGTAAAAAGGGGGAAGAACACTATATTCATATGACTTGTATTCTGCTTACAGCTTCGAAGTTCCACTTGTTTCGTTTAACGTAAAGCCTTTTAAATATAATCAAAATGTTCCCGTGTTTCTGCGGTCTGCGCAGAATAATAACGAGTTGAGCTTTATGATTTATGATGAATTGAAAATGGGGGACCCTGATGTAAACAAGACGAAAGTTGGTCTGCATCCCCAATTAACAATTGTATGTACTGAGCTGTACTGTACTGTACCCATTCTGCAATCTGTTAATAAACTTTTCAATCAATCAATCAATCAAGCTACGCGGAGCGCAGTCAGTCAGTAGCCTACACCCCGTATATTCCGATAACGCTATATAAACCATGCTGCATTCATTCTGAGAGAAAGATCTATTATTCCAAATGCTATTTATAGGGTTTTGACCATAATTACACTACTGTTGCTATTTTACAATGAACTATAATGAACTACGGTGCGTACAGAACATGCCAGTGTTATTATGCACAGAAGCTCATTTCCTTGTTGTAATAATATATTCTACCACTGGGCGCGAGGTACGCCAGGTCCGACCTGTGCGTAGATGTAAGCACGGAGTCAAGTTCAAATCGAAATTGATGAATCCCACTCTTTGCTTAGAAATGATCGTACGCACAGGGTAAGCACAGATCTGTGCGTAGAACACGTTGATGAATGAGGGCCCAGGTCCGGATGGATTTTCTAACAATTTATATAAGACATTCGTGGACATTTTAGCCCCCTTGTTACTGAAGGCATACGACCACTCATTCCAGACAAACACAGAGACGTGGGGGGATGCTATTATCCAAAAAATGGAAAAAGACTTATCTACACAGAAACAACTTACTACCTTATTATTCTCTGGACATAAGATAAGGGAGGACTCAATAGGTGTGTGGTACAATAAAAATATGGAGCGAGGTCCAGAACAAGTTCAGGTTGCCTTTAACATCGGGCCTGACCTCAATTGGTTTCATTGGGGACTTTACACCATCAACTCTGGATGTAGGATTCAGTGGATGGAGGACAAAGGGTCTGAAATTTGTACACCAACATATTCACTCCGGCCAGCTTAAATCTTTCGAACAACTCAGAGTGGAGTTTAGCCTTCCTAGTACTGACTTTTTCAGAGGTCTCCAATTAAGACATTTTTTAGAAAACCAGGAAGATTGGGACAAAATTCGACACCCTTCTGCAATAGAACGGTTTATAGCTAATATCCAAATTGATGCTTCAATACAAAAAAATCTTTCTAAATTATATCAAAACCTAATATCAATGAACCCCAACGACTCGCTATACATTAAGTTGAAGTGGGAGGCTGAGCTCCAACAGGAGATCTCACAAGAGGAGTGGTTCGATGTTTGTACTGAAGCACATAAGGTGACTAATTCTAATTCCTGGAGAGAATATAAATTATTGACTGCTAAAGCAGGTACAACTCCCACAAGCGAATGCTGGAGGGGATTTGGTGAACAAATAGGTAACCATACACAAATTTTCTGGACAAATTATGCCACTTCTGGGATGATGTATTCAAGGATGTAAAAAAAGTATTCGACATGGACATCCCACAAGATTTCAAAACTGCCATCCTCGGAGTCATACCGGAGGGCATTGAGGGAAAAGTGTGTATCTTCTTCAAATACTGTTAACTGCTGCCAAGAAAATGATCACAATTAATTGGTTGAAGCCCAGTCCCCCAGCACATAACCAATGGCTAAACAAAGTTAAAGAAATTCAGGACATGGAGAGGATGACTCATCTGATCAGGTTGCAAGGTGAACAGTTCGATAGAAAGTGGGCTTGTATAGAGCGTATAGGGCAGGGGTGGCCAACCAGTCAGAGACTAAGAGCCACAAAAATTACTGTGGTACCACAAAGAGCCACACCATATACCAGCGTTTCTCAACCTTTTATTTCAGTCACGGCACCCTTCATGTGTTTATAGGTCTCACCCTCTGGCCTCTGAAGTTGCTAATGTCTTTTTTATTTGGGCCTCACAGGGTTAAAAGTACCCTGTGTGAGACCCACGGTTGCAAAATTACAAAATCACTTTTAGCCATTTAAAAAAATAGTTTATTTAAAAAATGTTAAAGGGGAACTGTTTTACTATTTCTTTCACTATTTGGGCACTTTTACACAATTCCTGTGAGTCTATGGAACACCTAGGTTTTTTTTTCAAAAAAAATGCATTGTTTTGTATTTCTAATCAAGTACTAAAAACCGCATTTTTCTAACTCAACATCTTAAGCCGTTTTGAGGCTGGGCTCCAACCACTGTGTGGCCTGGTGCCAACTGCCACATCAACTGCCACATTATTATGCAGCTGAGAAATCTCTGACATCACAGCACATTTTCAGATGACTCAGTTCAGTGAGGGTGAATATTGTGAGAGGAGAATTGGAAGAATGCGCCAATATGAGAATTAGAGACATAGATCCTATTAATATAAGTCCACATAGCTAAGAAACAATGGTAAACACTGAAAAAGGCCATTTATAAGATAGTTCCCCTTTAAGCACATGTATAGTCAATTGGTCCTGTTGTTCAGCCTCACAATGCTATTTGATAGTAAATGTGTTTATATGTCCCACCCTCTGGCCTCGGAAGTTGCTAATGTCTTTTTAATTTGGGCCTCACAGGGTTAACCTCTTAAGCCCGAGATATACAGTAAAAGTGTATATTTTCAGCATTACGTTTGTTTACCAATTATTTTAACTGTTATTAGTGAAATATAAGATTATAGAAATCTCAGGGCATTGAGTCGGAAACCGGCGCATATTGACAGGAGGAAGTGGCACATCCAAAAGTGAGTGTAGTCTTTTGAAGGAAGAGACTCAGGGCTTTCAAATTTAGAAAAACTACCCTACCCAGCTCATACCAGCCCCTGTCAATCATCTGACTTCTGAATTTACTTTTTAATTTCTCTTATTTTTTGGGATTATCTCCCACAAACCTGAACGTTATTGCCATTATGGATGGAAGAGCCGCACATTGATGGGCAAAGAGCCGCATGCGGCTCGCGAGCCACGGGTTGGCCACCCCTGGTATAGGGCTATAAAGACACCATATTATTTTTATTTTCATCTTATTATTTTCTATCTTATTTCCCATTTTATTGTCATTTTCTTTTTTAAATTGTTTTTTTTTATCTCACCAGTAATACTTACCTAATCCAAATGTGTTTCGCATGCCTTCAATATACAACCATGATTGCATCTAAACTGTAACTACTAATATCACTCGTATATCATCACTATTATTATTTGTACTTCTTAAATCTGTCTTTGTTTCAACACTTACTGGTGGTCTCTTCCACACGTGTAGTATATTCTGGTTTACCTGTTTTTTTATGTTTCCCCCACGCCCCTTCCCCAAGCATACCTGTAGCTGTCTCTTAATGATACGATACAGACATGTTAATTGAGAACGTGTTGTAAAGTATATCGGCATATCTGTACTGTCTTGATTTTGTGCTGAATAAAAAAATAAAAAATAAGTTGGACAAATGAAAATAAGAATAAAATAGAATAAAGAATAAAATATGGTGCGGCTGGGTGGCGCAGCGGACATTGCGCTCGTCACCAACGCAAGAGACACCGGGTTGAAATCCGGCTGTCGGCGTTGCCTCCGGCTTGGGCCGGCCGTCATACTGGCTCAATTGGCAGAGTCAGCGGGTGGAAGTCGATGGGTGGTAATCTGGACGTTGTGGACAGCGACTCCTACAGGTCGGTTGGGGGATGCCTGCACAGCAGAGACAGGAAATAGCGGGGGTAGTGTGAGCCTCCCACACGTTACACCTCGCCAATGAGTCCACGCAGCGCGCTGGCAGGTGAAAAGATGCGACAGGCTGCCTCCTCGTGTACCGGCGGGGACACGTGATGCAAGGCTTCTATCCTCCCTACAACCGACCTGTGGGGGGCATATGCGAGCAACGTTCAAGACAGGGGAGAGGAGAATTGGAAACAGCGAAATTGGGATGGGAGAAAAATAGAAAATAAGGAGAAAAAGTGGACAAAAAAATAATGAATAAAATATGGTCCGGGATATACATTCTGGTATGTATTTACATCCTAAAATCTTAAATATAAACTATACAGCCAAAAATATACAGTAGAATGTAGTCATAAGTGTGAAAATAGGCAAGCCAAACATACTGTGAATGGTCTAGAACAGGGGTTCTCAACCTTTCTGCTGCCAAGGCACCCCTGTGTGCAATAAAATATTCCAGGGCACCGCTACATACGATAAAGACTTTTCCGGTCCTGTCTTTTTTGCTACACTGATGACAAAAGTGCTTGCTTTCAAAATAACGTTTATTTAACCCATTGAAACCGGGAAACACATTTGTGTGTATATGCAGGCTATATAATGCATTATTAGCAGGCGTTTCAGGTCTAAATGGCTAAGGCCTTGTCCAGACTAAAACGATTTTGATCTTTTTTGTTTTCTTTGATCTACTTTTTCTCCCCCTTTGTCTGTGATTTTTCTCCCATCCCAATTTCCGCTCGTGCCAATTCTCCCTCCCCTGTCCTGATTGTTGCTCGCATGTGCCCCCCACTGGCCAGTCGTAGGGAGGATAGAAGCCCATCACATGTCCCCTCCGATCAGTGGAGGCTGCTGACCAAATTTTTAGGTGAAGCACAAATTATTATATTATATTATATATTAAATAATATTTTTAAAACATCCCCCACTGTGTGTCAGTGGTCAGTGGACACAGATGAAAACATATTAACATTAGGTGACAGCGGACCTGACCAGATGAAAACATATTAGGTGACAGCGCACCTGACCAGATGAAATCATATTAGGTGACAGCGCACCTGACCAGATGAAATCATATTAGGTGACAGCGCACCTGACCAGATCAAAACATATTAGTTGACAGCGCACCTGATCAGATCAAAACATTTTAGGTGACAGCGCACCTGACCAGATCAAAACATATTAGGTGAAGGTGACAAGGAAGCCACAGACTCATACCCCCCCGACACTCAACTAACCGCCTCGGACAGTCCTTCATACCAGTGGCCATCAGGCTCCACAACAGTGGGCAGCGACTGCTGCCAGACATCGACCTAGAACTAATAGGAACCCAAGTAGGACAATAACACTACCTTATGCATACTGCACCTTATGTGGATACTGTGATACTGTGAATAATGAATAATGTATATTTCAGTTAGTTAGATTTGTTTATTTGTTTACACTGCTTGTGTTGTTTTCACTACCTGTACCCCCCCCCCCCCTTCCCCCATGCTGCTATGATGCCTGAATTTCCCCAAGGGGATCAATAAAGGAATATCTTATCTTAAAAGGAAAGATGAAATTACCTACCTGGGTTCCATCCTATAGAGGCAAATCTTTCCTGTGACAAAATGGGATCCAATGTAATAAAACTAAGTCAACCAACGAACTAGATTCCTGTACCGGATCTCCTCTCTGGTAAACAAGAATACCTTGAAGACTCTAACAGGAGCACTCATTCAAGGGTACTACGACTATGCTTGCACCTCATGGTACCAAAGCACCTCAAAGGCACTAAAAACAAGATTACAAACATCACAAAACAAACTGGTCAGACTACTGCTTGACCTTACTCCTAAAACCCACCTCACCCCTGTCCACTTTGACAACCTAGGATGGCTTAGAGTAGACGACAGAGTACAGCAACTTGCAATGGGCCTGGTCTACAAGATACACTACACCACTAAGATACCCATGTGCATGTCGAAATACTTCCCAAAGGTCAGTGAATACCACGACCACAACACCAGAGGGAGTTCCACAAATCATGTTCAACCCAGATAAAATAATTTAAAAAGTTAAAAAAAAAAAAAAAAAAAAAAAAAAAGTTTAATAAAAGAAAATAGTCATAACTTAGAAATGAGATTGCATAGGTCTATGAATCGATATCGCGATTCTGTTTCGATTAATTGCCCAGCCCTACAGAGTGTACAGTAAGTTAGCTTGGTGATTATCATTGTGATGTAGGCTAAGCTGGCTAGCTACTGTTAGCATACAAGCACTGTAGCCTACTTACTTTTTCATCCACAACGTTTTTTCTGATCCAGATGCATAAGTCCACTTAATAATAATAATAATAGATTGAATTTTAAGAGAGAAGCGCCTTTCTCAGACTCAAGGACACTGTACAAGGAAAGGATGGAAAAAATTAAAGTAAGTAATAAAATTGAAAAAATATATATAATAAAATACATAAAAGATCTGTGTATAGTAACAACAAGAAAAAACAAATAAGATAAGAGATAAAAAATAAATAAAAAGGGAGGCAAGTTCTGTCCAATTGGATGAAGTGGTTAAAATTAACAAACAAACAAACAACTAAACAAAACAAAACAACGGAATCTGTGGCTTAAAAAGAGTCAGGGATGGGCTACTTGGGAGCGGGGCCATGTTGCGTGAAGGCAAGTGTGAACAGGTGGGTTTTTAGCTTGGTTTTGAAGAGGTTGATGGTGTCAGAGCCTCGGATGAGGGGGGAGAGGGAGTTCCACAGTCTGGGGGCTGCTGCAGCGAAAGCTCGGTCTCCCAGTGTGGAACGCCTGGTGCGGGGGATGGTGAGGAGGTCGGAGTTGGAGGATCGGAGGCCTCGTGCTGGAGTGTAGGGGTGGAGTAGGTTGGTCAGGTAGGAAGGGGCCAACCCGTGCAGGGATTTGTAGGTGAGGAGGAGGATCTTGTTGTAGGGGATTCGATAGTTGATGGGGAGCCAGTGGAGTTTTTGCAGGGTGGGGGTGATGTGCTGCCAGGGTTTGGTGCGCGTGAGGACCCTCGCAGCAGAGTTTTGGACGTACTGTAAACGATCCAGAACCTTCTTGGAGGCACCAAGAAGGATTCCGTTACAGTAGTCGAGGCGGGAAGTGATGAAGGCGTGAATGAGTGTTTCCGCTGAGGTGTCGGAGAGTGAGGGGCGGAGGCAGGAGATGGTTCTGAGGTGGAAGAAGGCGGATCTGGTGACAGACTTGACGTGAGGGTGAAATGAGAGGGTGGAGTCCAGTATGACGCCCAGGTTCCTTACCTCTGTGGAGGGGCAGATGGAGTAGCCATCCACGGAGAGAACAAGGTGGTCGATCTTTTGGAGGAGGGCTGGGGAGGCTACAACTATGAGTTCGGTTTTCTTACTATTGAGTTGAAGGAAATTGGTGGTCATCCATGTTTTTATGTCCTGGAGGCAGGCAGTGAGGGAGGGGGGAGGAAGGGGGGCCGAGGGTTTGGTGTGGAGGTAGAGCTGTGTGTCGTCTGCATAGAAGTGGAAGTGGAGGCCGTGTTTCCTTATGATGTCACAGAGTGGGAGGAGGTAAATCATAAAAAGGAGCGGACCTAGCACCGAACCCTGGGGAACACCCTGTTTAACAAGTGCTGGAGCTGACCTGGAGCCCCCGAGGGAAACATACTGCCACCTGTTGGTGAGGTAGGATGTGAACCAGGACAAGGGGGTACCAGTGATGCCAAGGACACTTTCCAGGCGGTCTAGGAGGATTGAGTGTGAGATGGTGTCGAAGGCAGCTGAGAGGTCCAGGAGGATGAGGATGTTGATGTTGCCAGCATCAGCAGCCATGAGGAGGTCATTTGTCACCTTGATCAGGGCGGTCTCGGTGCTGTGTTTAGCCCTGAACCCAGACTGGAGTGGTTCAAACAGGTCATGGTAGGCCATGTGACTCTGTAGCTGGGCGGCTACTGCGCGCTCGAGGACCTTGCTGAGGAAGGGGAGGTTTGAGATGGGGCGGAAGTTGTTGAGGTTATCGGGGTCCAGACCGGGTTTTTTTAGAATTGGGGTGACTGCTGCCACCTTTAAGTCAGCAGGGACGGAGCCAGTGGACAGGGATGAGTTAATGATGTCTACCATGAGAGGACAGAGGGCAGGCAGGCCAGCCTTCACCAGGGTGGTGGGCATAGGGTCCAGAGAGCAGGTGGAAGATTTAGAGCCAGACACCAGCTTCGTAATGGAGTCGGTGTCCACCAGGGAGAAGGATGAAAAGGAGTGGGTGGGATGGAGCAGAGGGTCATGTTTAGCAACCGGAGGTGTGGGGGACACAGGAGTAGACTGGAGCTGCTGGTAGATGGCGTCGATTTTGTTTTGGAAGAATTCCGTGAATCTGTTGCAGAGATCAGAGGAGGTGGTCTGGAGGGGGTTGTCGGGGGGCTTGAGGAGTTTGGTGATGGTGGAGAAGAGGGCTTTGGAATTCCCTTGTCCTTTGGAGATGATATCGGAGTAGAAGGAGGACTTGGTTTGGGTTGCTCAGTTGCTGGTTTATACTTCGGTCCTAATGTTGGTTTTGATAGTCTATCAGTGAGCTGGATGCAATCCTACCTGGAGGGGAGAGAGCAGATGGTGGAGGTAAACGGTACCCTATCCCCCCCCCTCACAGTAAACTGTGGTGTTCCACAAGGAAGCATACTAGGTCCGCTACTGTTCCTAATTTATGCAAATGACATGTCGTCAGCTTGTGACTGCAACTTGTTCCTGTTTGCGGACGACTCAGCCCTGCTGGTCTCTGACAAGAACAAATTACAGGTTGAAAAAACCCTCAGCTCAGAACTAAGCAAAATCTGCATATGGCTCGCTGATAACAAACTATCATTACACATGGGCAAAACAGAGTCCATTCTCTTCGGTTCAAATAACAAACTCAGCAAGACCGACGGCTTCTCAGTTACAGTGGGTGACAATATTGTCACAAGGAAAGAAGATATTACCTACCTGGGTTCCATCCTAGAGGCAAATCTTTCCTGTGACAAAATGGCATCCAATGTAATAAAAAAAGTCAACCAACGAACTCGTTTCTTGTACCGGATCTCCTCACTGGTAAACAAGAATACCCTGAAGACTCTAGCAGGAGCACTCATTCAAGGGTACTACGACTATGCTTGCACCTCATGGTACCAAAGCACCTCAAAGGCGCTAAAAACAAAATTACAAACATCTCAAAACAAACTGGTCAGGCTACTGCTTGACCTTACTCCTAGAACCCACCTCACCCCTGCCCACTTTGACAACCTAGGATGGCTTAGAGTAGACGACAGAGTACAGCAACTTGCAATGGGCCTGGTCTACAAGATACACTACACGACCAAGGTACCCATGTACATGACTAAATACTTCCCAAAGGTCAGTGAATACCACGATCACAACACCAGAGGGAGCTCCACAAATCATGTTAAACCCAGATTCGGCTCAAACAAGGGACTAAACACGTTTCGCAATTATGCCACATCAATGTGGAACGCCCTACCCAAAGCTGTAAAGGAATGTGAATCACTACCCACTTTCAAAAACACTCTCAAAAAACACCTAAGGGAGACTGCAACTCGAAACTGGCCCCTGTAAATGTCCGAACACAACCCCCGCCAACACCCCCCCCCCCCCACTCCTACCCCCCCCCCCCCCCCCCCCCCCCCCCCAACCACCTCCAATGTACAGTCCCACCCCCACCTACCCAATCCAATGTACAGTTTCTACGCCTAATGTATATACTCTTTTCTTTCTGGACTCTTTTTGTATCACAAATACAGTACTGTAATTGCAAATCTGGTATGTCATAAATGTATAGATGTAGCAGTACTGTCTATCTGTATGTCATGTATGTCATATATGTTACGATGAATTGGAAATGGGGGACCCTGGTGGAAACAAGACGAAAGTCTTTCTCTGGTCTGCATCCCCTTAACAATTGTATGTATTGAGCTGTACTGCACTGTACCCATTCTGCAATCTGTTAATAAAGTTTTCATTCATTCATTCATTCATTCATGTTGGCGCAAAGTTTAATTTAGCCTGACTTGACTTGTTATAGCTGTACATCTTACTAACTACTAAACAACAACTTTCTCATAGTCTCAACTTTCACATAGTCAAAACGGGCCCAGCTGCATGTCCGGAGGATAGGTTTAGCTCGGGCCAATCTCAAGTTTCTCAAGTTTCTTTATTAGTTGTCATACAGAAGTACAGAATACTTTTATACAAAATGCTTCTTTATGTTACATTTTGTATAAAAGTATTCTGTACTTCTGTATGACAACTAATAAAGAAACTTGAGAAACTTGAGATTGGCCCGAGCTAAACCTATCCTCCGGACATGCAGCTGGACCCGTTTTGACTTTGCAATGCAGCAATCTCTGATTGGATTTGCAAGGCTGCCAATCATATTCAACCTCTGTGTATTGGATGTCAAGGGCTGTCAATCAATCAACCCTCCATTCAATGGCAAGAGTTTAACTGCACAGACCGTGCTTAGATGAAGTTAATAGCCTATTTTGATTCGCTGTTATTTATTATTTATTTAACAATGGGTCACACCTGTGAAGTTTTCTTCACGAATAATTACTGCAGGCAATACTGCAGTGCAGGTCTGCTCAGAGCTGTCAATTTTGGCCATTTTTGAAAAAAAAAAATTCACTGGAATTTTTTTACAGAGGAAAACATTTATAATAAAAAAATAATAATAATAATTAAAAAAAAAAATATATATATATATTATATTATATATATAGGTATATGTAAATTAATAATAATTATGAATTATGAGTGAATTTGTGTTTCACGTGTTGTCATAGAGAAACCTCCACTGCCTCCGATACATGTGGAGGCAGCCAGTCACTTCTTTTCACCTGCCAGCGCGGACTCATTGGCGAGGAATAACGTGTAGGAGGCTCACACTGCCCCCGCCATTTTTCCTGTCTCTGCTGTGCAGGCACCCTGACCGACCTGTAGGAGTCGCTGTTTACAACGACCAGACTACCACCCTTCGACTCCCCTCCCGCTAACTCTGCCAATTGAGTCAGTATGACGGCCGGCCGAAGCCGGAGGCAACGCTGACAGCCGGATTCCAGACCGGTGTCTCTTGCGTTGGTGACGAGCGCAATGTCCGCTGCGCCACCCAGCCGCCTGATCTTTTTCGTTTAATTTTGTTTTCATTTTAAAAAAGTTTCCGTAAAAACGAAAATGTCTCAAGATAATAAGTGCGGGCCACAAATTTACTAAATAAATTTCTTTCCTGTTTTAGACGTCGCTCTTTTATTTTGAAAACCCCCAACCGGAAGTGTTGTTGTTGTTGTTTTCGATAACTTGTGTCTCCGGTTCTGTGCTTTTGAGCCGACGCTAGTTTTCAGAGACACACACCGCGGCGCAAGCAGCTACACAAGGAGGAGGAGGAAGAGCTGCTGATTTTAATCGGCAGGAGAGAGAGAACGCTCAAAGCTGTATATAGTATAATAGCCCTGTGGTGCAGTCGGACTCGGAGGCAGATCAAACTACCGGTGTTCTATTAAATTTATCGATTGATGTTTGACTTGTCCGTGTCCACTGTCCAGTCCTTTCGACTAGCAAACGTTGTCTGTATTTAACGTTACCTCAGGATACCACTGTAATTGTAGCAAAAGTTGTCTGTATTTAACGTTATCCTCAGGATACCACTGTCTATTGTATTTAGTTGGTTAGCTATTTAGTTGTAATGTAATGTTGATAGCATAGCATAGCTTGCTGGCTACAGCTCAACACCATGCCATGGGGATACTTAACACATCCATGGCCATTTGGATCCGTCTAAAATCACTGTAGACGGCCAGCATTTCTAAACAGACTTGCATAGTCCGTGGGGCTGTTTGTAGAGATAAATCTATACTTTATAGTATTGCTATCTGTCCATTCTCATTGTCAATTGAGACCATAAACCGTCCCTTCAAAATGGCTTAAAGAAAAAAAATTATCAATACGTTCTCATTTTATAGCGTCTTGAATATAAGCGTTATAAGGGATTTCGGCTGGGATATTTCCTGGAAGGCGAGATACAGGCCGCTAAGCTACTAACGTTAAATCCAATGGCATTTCGGATATACAGAAGCTACAGTTAAAACTCAAACTGCATATGATCGGTATGATGGTCCACCACGAATGCATGAAAGGGGGGGGGGGGGGGGGGCGGGGGACGTCATTTCTGATTATTGATTACCAATAACCGTGTTAGCCTCATTCGTTGATCGGGTGGATGCCTATCAAAACAAGCCCTGATCAGCATGTAATTTACGTGAAAAAGATCTTACCGTGGGCCGGTTGGATCTCCCAGAGTATTTCTCAGTTATCAATCGCCATCTGGTATATCGATATGTCCATTGGCTGATGATATATTCCTTTACTGCATAGTGAATTCGGCGTCGCAAAAGGTATTCCAAGCTACTATGCTGCACATCCAGAATCCAGCTACTGGAAACTACATTGAAAGTCAAAAAAAATAATGCACCATTCTGCCACAGGGCACACTGCATTATCGAGACAGCGCCCCTAAGAGGATCTGGCCGGTAATGCACTTTTCAGAATTCGAAGAGGAGGGTAGATCTGCAGTGCCGCTCGGTGACATCGAGTAGGTTATTGAAAAATGGAATAAAAGCCAAAACAACCTTGCCACGGACATGTCCGTGGTTGGTCCTCAACCGGTGGATTTGAAACACGGATTTATCCGTGGCCCGTCCCGAATGTGTTAAGCATTACATCACGTGCAGGAGTGTGTTATGAGAATTAGAGCATGCCTAGGGGTGGTTGTTAGGCCTGAGGCGCAGCCGAGGGTCGTTAGACCCCCCTAGGCATGCTCTAATTCTCATAACACACGACTACAAGTGGTGTAATGGCTTTTATACAATTGGCGCATTCATCCAACCTTATTGCTATACAATAAACACACATTAATTGAAGATTTATTGACAAAACCATCAGCAGGGGAAAAAAAGAGAGAAGTTGCCTCCGTGTGGAAGCAGCTCGGAGTTGCGCTGTTTCAAGGCATGCAATCTAAGAATGAAGTGAGCGTGTGTTATTGGATTGATTGATTGAACATTTTATTACAGATAGACAGTGCTTACATCTTTATACAATTGCCAAATTCATCCAACCTTATTGCTATACAATAAACACACATTAATTGAAGCATAATGGAGATTTATTCACAAAACCATCCGCAGAAAAAGTAGGTTAAAAAAAATAGAGAATTTGCCTCCCTATAGGGAACAAAACTCTTCTAGCCAGGACATATCTGGACATAAGAAATATATGTATCATGTTTCTTTTTTTGTTGGCTGGGTTTTGCATGCGGATTAAGGGAGATGTCAATCTGCTGTTGACGGTGGTAGTCTAGTTTCTTTAATAGTTGTCATACAGAAGTACAGAATACTTTTATACAAAATGCTTCTTACTGTTACGCTCCAGAGACTGTGCTAGACAAGATAAGTATGAAATAAAATAGTATAGCATGTAAAAATAGAAGTAAAAATAGAAGTCACGTACGTAGACAGTGTTCAGTATATACATGAATGAATGAATGAAAACTTTATTTAACAGATTGCAGAATGGGTACAATACAGTACGGCTCAATACATACAATTGTTAAGGGGATGCAGACCTGAGAAAGACGTTTGTCTTGTTTCCATCAGGGTCCCCCATTTTCAATTCATATAGACATTTATGACATACACAACATACATGACATTTATGGCATAGGGACATATAGGTATTTAGTACTGATACATTTGTGACATAGGCGGTATTCAAATATACAGTACTGTTACCCCTAGATCCTGACAGAGTATATACATATGATGGGGAGGGGACTGTACATTAGGAGGGGGTGGGAGGGAAATATACATACGGCGGGGAAGGAATATATACATGCGGTGGGGAGGAGACTGTCTATTAAGAGGTGGTGGGGGTTTTGGGCATTTACGGTGGCCAGTTTCGAATTGCAGCCTCCCGTAGGTGCTCTTTAAGAGCGGTTTTGAATGTGGGCAGGGATTCACATTCCTTTACAGCTTTGGGTAGGGCGTTCCACATTGTTGTGGCATAATTGCGAAACGTGTTTAGTCCCTTGTTTGAGCCGAATCTGGGTTTCACATGATTTGTTGAGCTTCCTCTGGTGTAGTGGTTGTGGTATTCACTGACCTTTGGGAAGTATTTTGACATGTACATGGGCACCCCGGTCGTATAGTGTATCTTGTAGACCAGGCCCATTGCAAGTTGCTGTACTCTGTCGTCTACTCTAAGCCATCCTAGGTTGGCAAAGTGGGCAGGGGTGAGGTGGGTTCTGGGGTTCAGGTCAAGCAGTAGTCTGACCAGTTTGTTTTGTGATGTTTGTAATTTTGTTTTAAGCGCCTTTGAGGTGCTTTGGTACCATGAGGTGCACGCATAGTCATAGTACCCTTGAATGAGTGCTCCTGCCAGAGTCTTCAGGGTATTCTTGTTTACCAGAGAGGAGATCCGGTACAAGAATCTAGTTCGTTTGTTGACTTTTTTTATTACATTGGATGCCATTTTGTCACAGGAAAGATTTGCCTCTAGGATGGAACCCAGGTAGGTAATTTCGTCTTTCCTTGTGACAATATTGTCACCCACTGTAACTGAGAATCCGTCGGTCTTGCTGAGTTTGTTATTTGAACCGAAGAGAATGGACTCTGTTTTGGCCATGTGTAATGATAGTTTGTTATCAGCGAGCCATATGCAGATTTTACCTAGTTCCGTGCTGAGGGTTTTTTCAACCTGCAATTTGTTCTTGTCAGAGACCAGCAGGGCTGAGTCGTCCGCAAACAGGAACAAATTGCAGTCACAGGCTGACGACATGTCATTTGCATAAATTAGGAAGAGTAGCGGTCCTAGTATGCTTCCTTGTGGAACACCACAGCTCACTGTGAGGGGGGGGGGTAGAGTACTGTTTACCTCTACCATCTGTTGACATATGTACAATGTTCGATGCAGAATAGAAGTAACTGAGTTACCATACAATATACAATATACTATGCAATATACTAATATACAATACTATATAGTGCAAAGCAGAAATGGGATGAGGTACAATTTAGGTAAAATTTTAAGTAAGGTGTACTGAGGTATGGGTTGTAGTGCAAATCCTTTACCAATAAATATAAAGTGTGTTTAGGTGTTCTAAAGTGTGGAGAGTGGGTGCTGCAGTGTGTTGTTTGTTTAAAGTGTGTGTGTGCGTGTGGATGTGTGTGCTGTGTGCATTTGATGGTTGTTGCATAGTGTTATTGTTCGTTGAGCAGCCTGATGGCCTGGGGATAGAAGCTTCTTCTGAGTCTTTCTGTGCTTGCCATGAGACTCCGGTATCGCTTGCCTGACCGCAGCAGTTCAAAGAGGCAGTTGTTTGGGTGGCTGGAGTCCTTGATGATTCTCTTAGCCTTACCCCTGCACCGCTTGTTGTAAATGTTTTGGAGAGTGGGAAGCCCCCCTCCAATTGTGCGTTCGGCTGAACGTGCCACTCTCTGTAGTCTGCTTCGGTCTTGTGCGGTGCTATTCCCAAACCAGGAGGTGATATTGCCAGTCAGGATGCTCTCTATTGTACATGAGTAGAAGTTCTTAAGGATCTTCTGACTGACTTGGAACTTCCTTAGGCGCCTGAGGAAGTAGAGGCGTTGTCGTGCCTTCTTCACAACACTGTCAATGTGTGTGGTCCATGTCAAGTCCTCGGATATGTGGGCTCCGAGGTACTTAAAACTGTTCACTCTCTCAACCGGTAGTACAGGCGCAGTACATTTAGCTGTAAAAGCCTGATCAATCTCAATAGCTTCTGTAACACGAATGCAACTACTCTGTACATGCCATTGTTGTTGAGGTTTTCACACGCGGGGTAAGGGAGAGGTGGGCTATCGCGTCATCGGTTCAGGAGAAGACGCGTTTCGCTTGTAAAGATGCAAGGGGGGCGTCTTCAGAATTGCGCACTCTGGAAGCCGGTCTCAGAAGGTAGCGTCTTCAGGCTGCCAGAACGCAGTTCCGTGTGGCTGAAAGGGGCAAACGATCAAATACTTTGCCTGATACGACCGAAATCGGTTTAGTCTGGACATGGCCTTAGTACTGTTGACATTACACTGCTTGTAGTAGTAAATCAAATAGCATATTTTTTTGAATAAAATTACAGAAAATTATCACTAAAGTGCTATCTGTTGCATAAATCTGTTAATCTGTAAATCTGTTTTCCATAAAAAATTGCATATTTGGATAAGTGTGACCATTTCTCAAAAACAGAAAATCATGGATTATTTTTAAATACAGAAAGGGATCACCAAGTTACCATTTCTCAAAAATATATAAATAAATACAGAAAATAAGTACTCGTTCACTCAGTGGACATTTCTAGCTCAATGCGAGGTCTGTTGCTGCTGCTGGCTAATAATACAGTCAATACGTGGGGAGATCTTTGACAAGGCATTTTGTCATCCTCAAGGCTCAACTTGGCCCTATATTTTGTTTTCAGAGCTGTCATGGATGAAAAGCCAGCTTCACACACATATGTGGTGCTGAATGGTATCAACACCTTATTAACTGCTGCATCATCATGAGATACTTGGTACTCAGCACCACACTCAGACCAAAATGTTTCCAGGGGCACTTCACTGAAACAAGCTCTCCAGGTGGTATCAGATGAGATTTCAATGGGTTCTTCCAAGAGTTTGGATGGAGATGTGTCAGGAAGCTTTGTCTCAATGTTGTCTGTAAAGGGGTTCTTTATCCAGAGTAACATTATGATCCTTTTCCGTTTTATTAAATAATGATTTTCAGGGCGCCAGGGTGGTGCACCACGTAACTGCGCTGCAGTGCAACGCGGCCGTCCCGGGTTCGACTCCCGGACCTTTGCTGAATGTCTTGCCCCATATCTCTCTCCCATCCTTCCTCTCTGCCGGACTTGTGCAATAAACAAATGAAAAAGCTCCCAAAAACATAAAAAAATTAAAATGATTTTAAGTTTTTGAGAAATGGTCAAACTTATCCAAATATGGTGGAAAACAGTGCAGCTGCAACAGATAGCACTTTAGTGATCATTTTCTGTAATCATATTAAAAATATATATATATTTCTTTTTTGAGAAATCTCAAGGCTCTCTGAGGCACCCTAGTGTGCCGCGGCACCCCTGTTGAGAACCGCTGGTCTAGAACAGGGGTTCCCAAACTTTTCAGGCCGGGACCCAGAAAATAAGGCGTCAGAGAGCCGCGGCCCAATGCACATCGTCAGGCTTTTTTTTTTGCCAGGCGACCGATATTTTAAGCCAAATATCACTTCAATCCTATTAAGTTAGTTCAAGTTAGTTATTCATTTATATGTGCTATTTATGAGAGGGCTAACTTGTTGCAAAATAATAATGATAATAATAATAGCCTCATTAAAATACTATTGTTGCTTCGGTTGTTTTCAGCGTTTTATGTACATAATCTGTTATTTAGTGTGAAATGTTCGTTGAAATAAGTAGATTTTTCGTTTTTGTTTATTTATTAAGTTAATATAAAACCATATAGTCACATTTTAGAATACAACTAGAAACACTGTCCTGGCCTGCTTCTAAGTTTTTTTTTTGGAAATCATCTCGTGGCCCTCCCGTGGCCCACCTTTGGGTCGCGACCCCGACTTTGGGAACCACTGGTCTAGAAGATATCTTTTCCTTGCAAAGTTTCACAAGGCTGTGATTATCCTAGTAATCACAATAGGTAATTTCATACAGTGAGGTCAAGTTTAAAAAAGTGGTCAATACATTGAAAGGGCTACTATGGATCCACAAGATCTCTCAGAGTCCCAGGTTTACAGTCATTCCAAATATAATATACTTAATATTTAATATATGTAATTCCAAGACTGTCTAGGGACCACACAGTATGCAGAAATAGGCAAATAAATCATTTTAACAGAACAGAGAAAATATAGTCCAACAACACAGGAACAGAACTTGTCCCTTGTAGTGCATGGGTGAAGCATGGCACTAACTGGTCACTGGGGGGCACTCACCATGCTGGAGCTGTATGTGTGCTACTGTAATGGTATAGGCTACATTATGTCATGGCATAGTCCGGGACATAGCAAGACATTCTGGGCCCCCGTGCACAAGATGCGCCTCCGGGCCCTCCCCTTCTCTTCCAATCCACAACTCATACACATGCACCTCAAGACAATAACAAATTAATTGATTATACATCAATGTGTATAGTGTAAATAAGCACTAACTGGTTATTTTTACCACACCTTCAAAAACTGCCTAGTTTTGTCACAATAAGACAATTGTAAGCCTCAATAGGCACCTTTCTGAACTTTGAAAACAAACCTTTTAGCACCTTATCGATTCCACTTTCCAAACCCATCACCTCACCATCTTCTCTCAGTTGATCCTCTCTGTCCCTCCTTCCTTCCATGCTGCCTCTGTTGACGCCCACCCTTTCTTCTTTCCGTCAGGCACCATTGGAGACTGGAAGAACTCGTTGTCCGTGGCTCAGAGCGAGCGGTTTGACGGGGTTTATGAGGAGAGAATGAAGGACCTACCACTCAAATTCATCTGGGACATCACCGAAATCCAAGGCTAATGTTCATGCACCCTGACTTTATCTATTTCTCAGCAAATAATAATAATAAAAGAGATGTTGCAAGAGCAGTGTGCAGGATTACATTGTTGCTTTTGTCTTGGTGGTGGGGTTACCTATTTGTTATTTGTTTGGATAATGGATTGGATCTTATAAAATAGGAAACGCCCATTTGACTCAACCTATGATGTCAGGGGCGGCCGAGTGTAGTCTTTTACCAACAAACTTGCAGTTCCGCATTCTGCGATCTGATTGGCCACTGACGTACGCTCTCTCTACGCCCAAACAGCGTGTTATGCTAGTTCTGCCTCTACTAACAGCCTGCAGCCTGCTCGCTAGTTCTGCCTCTAACCTCTAACAGCCTATCCAATTCATATCAATCGAAATAACGTATTGTTTTCATCTCTCTATATTAACACTTTGAGTGCCAGCAACGCGTTGTCGTTAGTTCATGCCGCCAGTTGAGTGCCGGCAACGCTATATAGTGCTTGTTTGTCGTATTTTTTTTTATTGGCGATTTGAATTCATATTTCATCAATCGAGCCTCAGGTTGGTGTTGCAGACTCTCGCTGAGCTCAATTGGGAAGATACCGCCCCCTATCGTCTCTCTCTTTGTAACTGCACCCCATTACTTTAGACTGATGGGGGGGGGGGGGGGGGGGCGGGCCAGTTTCCTCATTTTACTTTTCCGTCAAGCCAACTGAAGAATCCATTGGGATCGCCGGCCCGGAAAATGCGTGGATTATGTATTTACAGTACCCAACGCTGAATCAATAAACGCGACCGATATTTGGAATGGCAATCAGGAATTGGAATAATCTTTTTGGATAACATCTGATCTGAGATAAGGAATTTATTTTACCAGTCTTAGGATAAGATATATCAATGTGTCCCATATGTGTGTGTGTGTCCGTGTGTGCTCGCTGATCAGGAAATGAGAATCGATATTTCACCCCGCTTCTATAGCGTGCATAAGTACACATATACTATCGATAATCTAGCGTTTATTTGAAAACGATTCATAAATAGGCAGAGAAATGACAACGTTTTTGTGTATGCCAGAATATTCCAGTAAATGCCGATTATCACGGAATCTTTATATTTTCCTTGAAAACGAGGGCTTTTCAAAATGCTATAAAACGGAAATGAAGCGATTAAAAAACAATCAGTTTCAACAATGTTGACTGCAAACAAGTCATTGATAAGCGACGGGCAGATTAGACACATAGCCATAATTTAAGACAGAGATTATGCGTTCACAACGCTATCATTGAAGTGGGTGCCGGCATTCAACCACGTTTTACCATGTTAACCAGTGTTAACGTGATTCCATCAACACAACATAAATGTTCAAAACACGACAAGACAGTTTGCATCACTTCCCACGGTTCTCGGCACTTATTCTACCGGTAGTGCGGTAGTTGTTGCCACGGTATTGGGTCTTTGGGTGAATACTTCATTGGCGGGGAAGAAGAACACTGATAGCGGTGTGTGGACCGTCCCGCGAGCCCCAGGCCACCGCCCCGCGGGACAGGGTCTGGGGCTTGCGGGACGGTGGCCTGGGGCTCGCGGGGCGGTCCACACACCGCTATCAGTGTTCTTCTTCCCCAGACTACATTCAATCATCTTCGCAGACTCCTCATTTCACCAGTCAGTGTTTCGCTCCCACGTTGAGCAAAGGGGGGGGGGGGGGGGGGGGGGGGGGGGGGGGGAGGCATTCGTAGTATTATATATATTTTTTTTTTTTTTTTATTATTGCAAAACAAAATTATTAAAAGTCAGTACTCAACACACAATGCATAATGAAACGAACAATTAAGATGGCTAAAATGACATGCAAGCACAGAAACAGAAAGCAAAAAAAATATATAATAATAATTTACCGTATACAGTGTATATCCAATGAAATTACCAATTATACCAATGTCTTATACAGGATATACCCCTAATACCTGTTATCTAAAACCCTACACACATGCTCCAGCTCGAACCCCCCCCCTCCCGGACCCCTCTTTGGATAGTACCTCCATTATCCCTCGCTCCTAACCAGACACTACCATTATAAGCTAGCTTTTATTCTCTCCACCACTTCTAACCACATTGACATTTTGGATTCATTGAGACCCAGAATTCTTGCTGTAGATATTTCTTGATAAATCACATCGAGATATGTAAGAAACCAAATTTTCCGGCAAATCTTTTCCGGTTGAAACCAGCGTGATGCGATCAGCTTTTTAGCTACTGTGATACCCGATAAAACCAATCTCTTTAGCTGTGGATTTACTGCAAACTCAAAAACATCATTCAATAGTAATACTTACCAAGATACGAGTTTTGATAATTGTTGGGTCACATCTTTCCAGAATGCCTTAACTGGTGGGCAGTCCCAATACATGTGCATAAATGTCCCTTCGTCTCCATTTGTACATTGGGAGCATTTGGAGTCTTGTTTAAGACCCATTCTGTCCAGTCTTATAGGAGTCAAGTATGTCCTGTGAATATAGTTAAGATTGATTTGTTGATGGTCCGGGTTCCTTGATGTAAGTCGGACATTTGCCCATGCTCCTTGCCAATCAAAGTCACTTTCCAGGTCTGGTATATCCCTCCTCCAGACAGAGTCTAGTTGGAGGGTTTCATATGAGGACGTTAGTAATTGATGATAAAAACCTGAAACAAAACCTCTCGATGTCTCTCTTTCATAGAAGAATTTGTGGTTTCTGTGGTGTTCAATTGGTATGTCTAATGGAACACCGTGAGACTTCAAACATAGCCGTAACTGTATGTAAAAAAGCCATGTGGACTCGGTGAGATAAAATTTTGTGCATATTTCTCCATAACTACAAAAACCCTGGTTGTTAAAAACATCCCCTAATGAGTGTATACCTTGCTCTTCCCATATAGGGAATCTTATAGGACGTTTTTCAATTAAGAGTGCATTGTTATTGAATAAGGGAGTGTGATTGTGCCATTTTTGTGGGTTAGGATATTTTCTTTGTGTTTCACGCCATATCCGGATCGCATGGGTAATTATGGGGCCAAATTTCCGCTCACAGTGCTTGATTGGTAGTTTAGTGTATGCTATGTCCTTCAGTCTATGTGGGGCTACTATGTTTTCTTCCAATTTTCTCCAGGATACTAATGCTTGGGGATCAAACCATGTTGTCAATGGTCTTAATGTGTACGCCTTAAAATAGTGGAAAAAATCTGGAAATGCCATGCCACCGTCTGCTTTATTTCTCTGTGCGGTGGATCTTTTTATACGTGGTGGTTTGTTATTCCAAATAAATTTGTATGTGGAGGAGTGTAATCTTTTCCAGTAACCCTCTGGAGGGGGTAACGGTAGCATTGAACTGAAGAAGTTGATTCTAGGTAGTACATCCATCTTAACTATTGATATCCTTGCCTGTACTGAGTTTAAGTTTTGCCCACCTGTCAAGGTCGTCTTTGATTTTGTTTTGGATTTTTGTGTAATTGTGCTTCACAGTTTGTCTTATGGTGGGGAATATTTCCACTCCCAAGCATCTAAAATGTTTTACCATAGGTATCTCACCTGGGAGGGTTATATCTTTTTTTGCAGGGGTGTTAAGTGGAAGGAAAGCCAACTTCGGCCAATTTATCTTAAATCCCGATAAATCACCAAAGTTTAGATGAGGCAATGTGGTGTTGGGGCTTTGCATAAACAATATTACGTCGTCCGCATATAAACTAATTTTTTGTTGTGTGCCCTTGATTACGATTGGTTCTATAGATTGGGATTGTCTTATATATTGTGCTAAAGGCTCTAATGATAGATTGAATAGTGCGGGACTAAGAGGGCAACCCTGTCTGGCTGAGCGTGATACCGGAAAGATTTTGGAGATGATTGTACCTGTTGTAATCATGGCCGATGGGTCTTTGTATAATACTTTAATCATATCAATGAATCCTTTTCCTAACCCCATCCTTTCTAATACTGCCCATAGATACGACCATTCCAGCCTGTCAAAGGCTTTCATAGCATCCAGGGACAGCATCGCCTTAGGTATGGTGTCGTCCTTGTCTGCATCTAGTACGTGCAGTATTCGTCTTATGTTATCAGTGATCAGGCGACCTCTTATGAAGCCAGTTTGGTCCGGATGAACTAAAGACGTCATATGCTTTTGTAATCTGATGGCTAATACCTTAGAGTACAGTTTGATATCGGTTCCGAGGAGGCTTAAGGGTCTGTAACTACCGCACTCGGTGGGGTCTTTGTCTTTTTTGAGAAGGACTGATATGAGTGCAATATTGTCGTTTTTATGGAAGTTCCCCTCCTTGACTGAGTATAAGATCATATTTAGTAATAAGGGTCCAATTATGTCCCAACAAGAAAGGTACATTTCTGGTGGGATACCGTCTCTTCCAGGAGCCTTACCACTTTGCATTTCGGATATGGCCTTCTTGAGTTCCTCTAGTGTGATCGGTGTTTCTAACTGTTTAGCGTCATCCTCTGAAAGTTTAGGGAGAATAATTTGATTAAGATATGTGTCCATTTTGTTTTGATCGAAGGTCGTTTCTGATTTATATAAGTCGGAGTAGAATTCGTTGAATGTATCGTTTATTATTTTGGGGTCTGTTTCAAGTACTTGTTGTAGTTATATCTGCAAATTTTGCATTAATTCTTAATCGCATGGCTAATAGGTGACTAGGTTTAGAACCTTGGGAGTACTGCTGTTGTCTTGTGCTGCGCATTTGTATTTCCGATTGTTGTCTGTATATGGCATTGATCTCTATTTTTAGTACGTTAACTTGATTTTCTAGTCTAGTTGAGTTGTTGTATTTTAAAGAATTAAATAACGTTGAGTAAAGCGTTTCCAGTTCAGACAGTTTTGTGCATTGATTCTTGCGCATTTGAGGAAAAGCTATCAGTGAAATCCTTGATCATTCCCTTTATCGACATCCATATTATTCTGGGGTCTTGCACCGAGTTTGCATTCTCCCGTAGGAATACTATAAGAGCTTCTTTGAGTTGTGTAATGAATTCCTTGTTATTAAGCAGCATCGAATTAAAACGCCATCTTGGGGCTCGGGAAGATAGTATACCAAATGTTCCTTTTAGGAGTAAATAACAGTGATCTGATAGTGCATTGGGTATCATTTCCACTTCATATTTATCAAATAGTCTCGGGGATGCAAAGACATAATCTATTCTGGATAATGTGTTATGTCTCGCCGATCGACAAGAGTACTTTCGGGTTGTGGGATTAAGTGAACGCCATAAGTCATTTACACCTGTAATCTTCGACCAATCCTTTAATGCTTTAGATGAATTCCTTTGTTCGCTGGAAAAGGCGAGGTAAGATTTGTCCATCCTTGGATTCCAAATGGCATTAAAATCTGCACCTATTATAAATGAGTAATCGGGAAGGTTTAACATTGCATTGGTTAGTGTAGAGAAGAAACCCTCTTCGTACAAATTTGGGGCATATACCGCTGCCAACGCTATTTTCCTGTTATTGTGGACAATCCTAGCTATAGTTATACGCCCATCTGCATCCGACCATACTCCCTTTAATTCAATATTTAACTTACGTCTAACGACTATGGCTACACCTCGAGTTCTCGTACCAAAAGAAGAATGACTAATATTATGATATGTGTTATCCGCTAACGTATCTATGTCTTCCTCTAAAATGTGCGTTTCGCTTAGTAGAGCCACGTCCACATGTTCTTTTTTCATCAGTGTGAGCACGCTTTTGCGTTTGTGTTGTTTATTTATCCCACCAGTGTTCCATATCATTATATTCAAACTAGCCATAATCTATACATGTTTTTGTGTAGTTTTTGGTAATGCTTCTGGAGTGCGAAGCTACAATAGATGTACATCCAATTATTGAGGTCCCGTTGAGAGCCGAGCTTAAAAACATATATATATACAAATTAAAAAAACCTTTTTTCCCCTCTCCCAGAGAGTCGTACAGGCCTGTGTTCCATAAACACATCCTACGCGTATGACTCCCTCCCTTAGGCCACCGGATTGCCCAAACTGAGCTTTGTAATCCTAATCTTCCTATGCTAATTGCCATAGGATCTAACATTTTCATTCTAATTCAATAGAATGTCGCTTTTGGTCTTGCGCCTTCCCTTACTGTAGTGAAATATTATGAAAAATGAAAAAAAATAATATACCTTCATTGATATATTCATTTGAACCTTCTACTAACTTATGTAGGAAATATCAGAAAAAGGAAAAGATTGTAGAGAAACACTAACACCTTAATATGAAGAACAATGGGAAAGAACAATGTAAGATAAAAAAACAAAAAACTAAAAAAGGAGTGAGAGCTAAAATAAAACTCAACTTGGAGAAACCACTAGAACAGAATTGAGTAAATAGATAAGAGAAAAACAGAGACTTTTAGAGCTACATTGTGCCAATTTCTACATCAGTGGAGTGATTATTTAAATTATTAGAATAACCTTGTTGTGCTCATACGTTTAGGTGTGGCTGATTTTTTTTTAAAGCCTTATTAAGGCCTGATTAAACTTCAGTCAATTGATCATATGCTTATGCTTATACACACCAGATGTTAATGTTAAAGTTGCAGGCCTTCGTTGTAATGGTGCATTATATTCTAGAAGGTTGTAGAATACACTAGTATATACTAACAGACTGCTGTTATGTTCTAGAATGATCTTCCTACCCAGGGTTCATGACTACTAGTATTTTCGGGATATTTCTTAGTGACCCAGAGCAGTCGAGCGATGAGCCCAGAATATTCCAGATTGTTCATAGTGTCAATGATATATTCTTGTCTCCACGGAGACCAGAAGTCTGTAAATATAATGCATTACGAACCATATTATACACATTGTGACTTGGTGTTGCCGGCATGCATAGCATCTGCTACTTTTGTTGAGCCCGGATAAAGTCATTCTAATACTGAGATACACAGAGAAAGAGAGAAATGAGTAGGCTTATCTGGTGCGAGACAGTGCTGCGTTCTGCCCTGGGGGATCTGCTCCATGTAGATTCAAGTATTCCTCTGCGTCTTTAGGCGTGCATAATCCTTCCCTACGGCCGTCTTTACCCACGATCGATAATAGTGCCGGGTATATTAGCCTTGGTTTGAGGCCACACTTGAACAATTTCTGCATCACCTCCTTGTAGGGGAAACGCTGAGCGATGGCCTCTTTGCAAAGATCCTCG
Organism: Notolepis coatsorum; assembly: GCF_963971535.1. Taxonomy (NCBI): domain Eukaryota; kingdom Metazoa; phylum Chordata; class Actinopteri; order Aulopiformes; family Paralepididae; genus Notolepis; species Notolepis coatsorum. The sequence continues at coordinate 144,959,134 of NC_140171.1, read as the reverse complement.
TAGATAAATATTGAATTTTCACCATGTTTCAGCTTTCCCCTTTGGTTGCGTGCAATTCTGATGATGTCATCTCTTATTGCCATCTTGCGCAGAGTAACAATGATGACTCTTGGACCGTTGCCTCTTTGTTCTCGAGTACCGATTCTGTAACATTGGTCGCGGATGTTATTTCGCCTGTAGTAACGTTGGGTTTCGAGTAGCCTCTCCATCGCTTCATCTTTAACTTCTTGTACTTTTATCCGACATGCCTCTTCCACCTTTTTTATCTCCTTCGTTACCTCTGTCAGACCATCGTTGACGTTCTTCTCGTTCTCTTTGACTGCCCGTGTAATTTCTGTCACCGTATCCTCCACTGTCGTGATTCGCACGGACTGTACAGCGACCGCTTCGGCTTCCATTATTATATATAAAATATGTTTTTATTTTATAAAATGTTTTAATGAGTGCCCCCCCCCCCCCCCTTTCTGGGTCGTAGGCGACCGCCTGTATGGCCAGTAGGACGGGAGGGCCCTGTATTATGTTATAACAGTTTATTATTTATTAGCTATAGACCACCGCAACACTTCCATGACATTAAGTGGTTGTAGCTACGGCTGTGGGGGTGCTGGAGACATGATCCAATATACCTTTATACGCCCGAGTCTCCTGAACACGGAGAGACCAATCCCAAGTCGGTTGGCACTTTCTCGGCCGAGCTATAGTAACTTTTTCGCACCTACTCCCCAACTCCGCATGCACAGATTGCCCACGGAGTCTCTCTGGATTGTTCAGAGATCTAGGTTTATCAATCTGCACAAACTTCTTGGGGGGGGGGGGGGGAGGACGACGGGATGGGAGGTGCAGAGAACATTTAGTCAGCGACTCAGTGCATGTGTTCCTGTGGGTCGCCCATCGCATGAGTGTTAATCTGATGACAAATATATACTTATACTTTAAAAAAGTGGTCAATACATTGAAATGGCTACTATGGATCCACAAGATCTCTAAGAGTCTCAGGTTTACAGTAATTCCCAATATAATATAATTAATAATATAATTCCAAGACTGTCTAGGGACCACACAGTATGAAGAAATAGGCAAATAAATAATTGTAACAGAATAGAGAGAAAATATAGTAACAGGAACAGAACATGTCCCCTGTAGTGCATGGGTGAAGCATGGCACTAACTGGCCACTGGGGGGCACTCACCATGCTGGAGCTGTATGTGAGCTACTGTAATGGTATAGACCAGGGCCCTCATTTATCAACGTGGCGTACGCAGATATGTGCTTAACCCGTGCGTACGACCATTTCTAAGCAAAGTGTGGGATTTATCAATTTGAACGTGAACTTGACTTTGTGCTTATGTCTACGCACAGCTCTGAGCATGCTTAGCTGACGCCCAGTGGTAGAATATCGTTACTACGGCATATGCGCTCCTCAGTTCATGCATTAGTTTCAATGCGGAAATAAGCTTTCGTGCATTACTCCTGACACTGGCGCGTGTTCTGTATGAACCGTAATTCATTATAGTGCATTGTGAAATAGCTTTTTATAATGGGCTCATGCGCGAACAAGAGGTTGGCTTGCTTGTTTGGCAGGGGGGGCAGACGCAGAACACCTAGTGTAACTGCCGCCGTGTCATAGTGTAATTCAAGTTACGCTTCAGTATGATGTCATATAGTAGAACTGGTTAGAACAGGCTAGAACCTTCCAGAACTGTGCTCCACAAGTGTATAAATAGAGAGAACTTACAAGGGTTCTCTCTCTCATTTCTCAACCACCATCAACCACCTAGCCCCTTTCGTGACTGTGATGCACCGAGTGAATCCACAGTCACTTGCTCCTCAATAGGAAACCAACCTAGATTTACCCTGAATGACTGGTTCTGACCGAATTGTTCGTTATACAAGAATCACAGAGACGTTTCAAAGGTACTCACAGTTGCAGGAGGGTTTCGGACAGAGAAACGGGATGGTTTGAAAGCTCGGCGTTGCTAATAAACATTTAAAATATTTTTTATAAACTGGTCAACACTGCATTATTTCCGGCGTTGTGTGCATGATGCGCATGCGCTGTGATCACACCAGGCAGCCAACGTCGGAAATAATGCCGTGTTGACCAGTTTATAAAAAAATACTTAAAATGTGTATTAGCAACGCCGAGCTTTCAAACCATCCCGTATCTCTGTCCGAAACCCTCGTGTAAATGTGAGTACCTTTGACATTTCTCTGTGATTCTTGTATAACGAACGGTTCGGTTAGAACCAGTCCTTCAGGGTAAATCTAGGTTGGTTTCCTATTGAGGAGCAAGTGACTGTGGATTCACTCGGTGCATCACAGTCACGAAAGGGATTACAGAACGCCCACCTCCACCAAACGCGATTAAATATTCTTTCAAATAAAAAGCGACATACTATTATTTTGTGTCATGTTTCCAAATAAGATTGGCCACAACGAAATGCTTTCTACTTCAATTTGTTGGTTAGAATAGATTACCTCGCTCCGTTGAAACTTCACTGAGACTAACAGTAAAAGACAGTATTTTAATAATAATAATAACAATAATAATAATAGAGCTTCATTTTATATAGCGTCTTTCAAGAGACCCATGCAAGGTCGCTTTACATAGATAGGGGGGGAAATAACAAAGTAATAAACATAGTGGACAGACTGTAAATATGATGATGGAATTCAAGTTCATGTTTGTATTTATCACATAGGCAGGCTACACATGGCGTATAGGCTACATCATACATGGCAGTGAGATTCATTGTTCTTGTATATGCTCTCGTATTATTGTTTATATAGGCTACCCAATACTGACATCAAAATAGATTGTATGCCTCTAGAAATCATATGCAGCAGGTAGAAAATGTACGGAAAATCCGTCGCGATTTGGAATACAATTGAGGAGAACTTTAATCCCTGGGTATTAATCAAACAAAACTGAAAAAGGCAGTCATATTCCAGCATGGGCTTTATTAGTTAATATGGTCTTTAAGAGATATCATATCCGACATCACCGTACGTGTACATGTCTGTCAGCCTGTCTCGTATTTCTCCATAACAGGCAATTCCCTCGGGTCAGTCCATTATTTCACATCCCATGGGGGTGTTTCATGACCATATATGGATAATCGGGGCGGTTCTGGTATGCAAATACTTAAAACCATGCACAAGCTCAAGCTTAGGAGCAAGGTGATATTTATGAAGACAGGTGTGCGTAGGACCTGTGTACGCACGTGTGATAAATCCAGTTTTTTTTGTGCATGCACACATTCTAAATTCTGTGCTTAAGTATGGAAATAGAACATTTTCTAAGAAAACTTGATAAATGAGGGCCCAGGGGTTCTCAAACCTTTTTATACCACGACCCCATTTCATTTAGTAAATTTTTTTGTAATGGTATGGGCCCTCATTTATCAACAATGCGTAGAAAGTGTTCTATTTACGTTCCTACACACTGAATTTAGAATGTGTGTACGCACAGAAAAATCGGGATTTATCAAACGTGCAGGTTCTACGCACACTCCGTGTTGATACATACCATTTGTTCTACGGTCCGCGCTCATGCACGATTTTAAGTATTTGCATATAGAACCGCCCGTAATTAACCATATACGGTAATCAAACACCCCCATGTAATGTGGAAAAGTGGACTAAACCGGGCGAACACGTGGGAGAAATACACGACAGGCTGACAGACGTATACACGCTACGGTGATGTCGGATATGATATCAATTAACTTAAAGACCATTGCTGCCTGGGCAGCGCAAACACTTATAAAGACTGTTAACCAGTTTGGCGTTTTCATTAATGTGTCATTAATAATAACCATGCTGGAATATGAATGCCCTTTTTCGTTTCGTTCTTTTAAAGTTCGATTACCCAGGGATTAAAGTTCTCCGTCAATTTGATTCCAAATAGCAACGGATTTTCCGTAAATTTTCTACCTGCATGGTTTAATATGATTTGTAGAGGCATACAATCTATTTTGATGTCGGTATTAGGTATAGCCTATATAAATTATATATGCATAGCCAACATTATGCAACAGTAATTTGCGCATAACGCAGCATGGCACAGACATGTCACAGACATGTCACAAGGAGCCCAGCGAAGCATGCATACAGTAAACTAACTTGATTGTTAATATAACTGTTGTCCTTGTATCTTTACGCTTATGAAAACATTTAATAATATTTATAGGCTATTATGCCCTCGTTTGGCCATAATAGCGTATTCTCAAATGGCCAAATCTCCTCGCTGACGGACCCATGTATAGCCTATATCATATTCCTATATGTCTCCAAGGAATCGTGGGGCTCTGGGAAGAAAGGGAACCCCTGCTATAGCCTATCCTTTATAATGTTATATGCTATTTTATTTACAGTAGTCTATTTATGATTCGTTTCCATAGCCGGTCTCAGTTATGCTGTGGCTGAGATGGGTCGGGATTAATGAAGCTGATAGGGGACTGCTTCTCAGCTATACGAATTAAAGCCACGATTGAAAATAATGTACTTCCTTCTTGACAATAGCATATACTATAACAATAATACGAGAGTACACGAACAATGAATCTCACTGCCATGTAGCCTACGCCATGTATAGCCTGCCTATGTGATAAATAAAAACGCGAACTTGAATTCCATCATATTTATATGTTGTGTCTGTCCACTATGTTTGTTACTTTGTTATTTCCCCCCCCTATGTAAAGCGACCTTGGGTCTCTTGAAAGGCGCTATATAAAATGAAGCTATTATTATTATCACGTCTGTGCGGGAGCTCACAAATAGACTGCGTTAGTCTCAGTGAAGTTTCAATGGAGGTCGACTTCATATTCTACCGCTGGGCGCCAGGTATGCATGCTCTGGGCTGTGCGTAGATATACGCACAAAGTCAAGCACACGTTCAAAATTATAAGTCCCACACTTTGCTTAGAAATTATCGTACGCAGGGGTTACGCACATATCTGTCCGTACACACCATTGATAAATGAGGGCCCAGGGGTTCTCAAACTTTTTTTATACCACGACCCCATTTCATTTAGGATTTTTTTTTGGCGAGCCCACACTTAATGTATTGCGTAATTTCAACGTGGAATATCAAAATAAAACACGTTGTTGAACTTGATCATGCATATTTATTAGAAATTGAAATTACAGCACTATGTTATCAATGAAATGAATTAATATTATCAACAAAAGCAACAGAATGGTTTCTGTATACACACACATACAAAACTAGGCATATTTAGCCAAAATGTTGCCAAAACATAAATAAAATGCTTTCACATGCGCTTTTCAAGAATAAAAAAAAAACTAGACTTAATGGGAAGGGTGTGCTTGTACATTTGAACAGTTCCATGATACGCGGCAACCAGGGAGCGAAATTAACTTTTTGACTCACCGGCCAGTGGCGGGTAGATGGGAAGAGTCTACCCGCCAAGCATATTTCTTACCTGCCAACATTTTTTTGATTAAAAAATATATATATATGTTTTATATAAAAAAAAAAAATTTAAATAAAATATATATTATATAATCATACTTGTAGTTGTATTATCTGCGAGACATCGCCACCACGCAATAAGTCAAAATGCTTGCTATCTGCAAACGGCTCCACTGTCTGTGTGTATACTTGAGTAGCCTCCAGCTCCAGCAAGGATTCTCCGGCCCTGCAGCTAGACCCTATATTAAGCTAGACCCTACATTCAGCATGCAAGGATTCTCCGGCGATGCAGCTGGACCGCATTTTAACGTTACGGTTCTTTTGTCAAATCACATTCAACATGCCCTCAGCTAGAATACGCATTCAATCAATGTTATAAGACATTGATATCAGGAGCTATCTGTAGCTACTGCTAGCCCGGTAGATAACGTTAAGACAATTTAGTTTACTGGGACAGATGGATCTAACGCGAGCTAGCTAAGCTAGCTAACGAGGGACCGGAGGTATTATGCACTCGAGTAGACTATTGCTGGAGCATTTGTTGATATCAGCAGCTATCAGTAGCTAGCCAGCTAGATACCGTTAGACAATGCCTCGTCATGTATTAAACTAAAAGTGAATAGTTGACTGGGTCATTGTTTAAACAGTAACGTTAGTTCATGGAGGTCCGATATAGACTAGAGCAGACGGAAGTAAACAAGCCAAATGATAGCTTCCGATTGGTCATTTGCTTTTTTTTCTCATGAAACCAGTCACGTCACTCTACTGTGATTGGACCGTTGACTTGAGTGCGATGTGGGACTTGTAGTTTTTTAACGATCTCGCGGCGGAGAAAAAAAAGACGAGCGGCTATAATCTGTACTCGCACAAGAGTATCGTTATGATTTATGAACTACACGTCTACACGCCACACGGCGGGCAGCCCTCTAAGTGTCATGCGCCAAAGGTAAAAACAGACCGCCCCTGGCGGGCGGCGGGCTTTAGTTTCGGTCCCTGGCGGCAACAGAAGATTTTCTAAAAATGATCATTGTTGCACTTAGATGAAGCCTTTCATACAAAGTAGGTTGACGCTTACAACTCATCCATATTATTAGCATATCATACATTCTAATGAGAATGTTTCAAAGTTTGGATCAATTCACTTTAATTCAAGATGTATATTTTATTTTAAATATTGTACAAGTTCTGTCATGAAAAGGTTTTACTATACAACGTAATGACAAGTAAATGTGAATGGATGTTCTATCATAAAGTAAACAATTTGTTAAATTTTGTATTGATTGAATTTAACCCTTTAATCGCCAAAAACGCCGTAGGACGTCTTTCCCCGCCATGCTCATTCTGCCAAAGACGCCGTACCACGTCTTTGATATCAATATTTCAAAAATCTGTGATCGAAATCATATTTTTCCCCCGGAGACATGAGATGTACTGTTGAGCCCCTCTCAACTCTCCAATGGTTCAAGAGCGCCATCTGGTGGCCGATCGGCGGATCGCCCAGGGCGGAAACAGGAAATGGAAGCTGGTGCTCATTTCAATTCGGTCCGATCACTCGGTAATAGTCTCAGGACTCGAGCTGATCACAACGGATAGCAATCCGTTACCAATAACTCGATAAACAACATGATTTGGACGTATATACTATTATACAACCTGGAAATGTATTGCATATTTCTACATCCCATAATAGGACAATTTCTGTTCCACGCTCATCGCCCAACGCTATGAGGAAGCTACGGTAAGATTCAACGTTATTTTTCAACGTGTTCGATACTAACTGCTATAATGATCATATCACCCACACTAGATGAATCATATAACGTTGGAAACGGAATTATAAACGACCCCCCCCCCCATCCGGTCAACATCAGATCATACGTAGTAACTTCTAGAAGCACGTCCAGTTGACATTTTTTATCTCGCGCAGATTCCTATCAAACTGTATTTCATCATCAATATAATGCATTTGGGGCTATAAATCACGTTCTGGAGAAAGCTGCAGAAAACGATAAAAACATACTTATACTTTAGACCGTATTTTAGTATGAATGAAAAAGTATAACGTTGCTACAACGTTGCTAACGTTGAACAATAGATATAGGACGTTGAATGGGCCATAGTAATGTCAATTTAGCAATACAATTTAAAAAGTTATAGCCCTGCAAAGAAGGGGAACTTCTCCATATTAAATAGGGCTGGCGGAGGATGGTAAATTATGAATTTAAGCATGGCGATCAAAGGGTTAAAGTGAATTGATTCCAACCCTATAACGTTTTGATAGTTTCATCATTCAATAGTACGGCCATTACTCAATATACACACAATGACAAAATAGTTAGTTACTTGTGCAAAAGGTTGCTCAGAAGCAGTTAGATGGTAGTTAAACTACTGAAGATGATCATGACATCCATTCCTTTAATATAATACCAATGAAGACAATACATACTCTAAAATAAACCCTTCTTGTGTAGTACTAGGAATGTTGACAATATGTGTGACATTAGATACAAAAAAGAAAGTGTCCACATTAAAATCCATACCAGAAGCGGTTTCCCCCTCCAGTGTGTACAAAGTGTGTTTGTTAACTCACTCGGCGCCAGCTATTAGTCGGGGCCTGCTGTAGCTAGGCCGCGCTTTAAACGATAGGAGTCCGTGACCTTGTTTGTAGAGCTATAACTATATTCTATATTATAGCTATGGATTCAATACTATGGCCCATTTGACATCACCTATCTATCGTTCAATATGTGAAAAATAAATGTGTCCATCCATACGTTCCCGTGTTATACCGTGGTGAATATAAGTATGGTTTTAGAGCGGTTTAGGGTAATTCATGAAATGCTGAGTTAGCCATATACGTCAATTCCACTATAGACGTTGCCGTTTCTTGCCTGTACACGCTATTATTCCGAAATCAAATCTATATCATAGGTATTATGTTCCATCATGAATGCATGGAAGGGGGGGGGGGGGCTTTCTTATTATTTGATCGTCAGTAACGGTATTCGTATTGAACACTAAAAACGCTTATCAGCCCGATCGGTATAAAAGCATTGCAGGATCAAGCTAACATTTATGTCAGACCGTTCTTACCTGTGATCGGGAGTATTCCAAAAATAATATTCCAATTGTTTGATCGCCATCTGGTACATCTAATCTCCATTTGGCCCACGGCATAATCCACCATAACATATGGATCGGGAATATTTGACGCGCTTCAATGGAACCTGGAGAACCGCTCCCATCGCCCGACAAGGAAAAATTTAACCGGAGACGTTTGGCCATTGCACAGGCCAAGATACAAGGTTACAAAGGGTGCTCGATACCGCCGTCTAGCTGGATGCGGCCGGTATTGCACTTTGGCGACCTCAGACTCATTCCCTATAGTAACACAGTGGTCCCTGGATGAATAATGAATACAAATATCGAATAAAGGAATAAACTATCAAAACCTGAGAAATCTCTGGTCTGGCGCCCAACGCATGGCGAGTAAACCTGGGATATCTCAGGTCTGGTGCCGAATGTGTTAACCATCTTGGCTTTTGGCTGGTCACCCCATACTGAGGTCAGAAAGTTCCTATGATCCCAGTATTTAAAACACTAGATTCGTGTAGTGACTAGAACAATGGGCCACATTCACGAAGCAATATAAGAACAGATTTCATTCTTAACTCATTGACTGCCATAAGCTTTCGCCATCTTTACTAAATGGCGCCAGCGTTGACAATTTTAGCGATGTTTGTAGATCCATCGTGTGTTCTGTATTATAGAATAGTAGGTAACACTTTATAATAACACTCAGTTATAAGACCTTTATAAGGAGGTATTTGTCTCCTGTGTGAATTATCTGGTGTGATGTCAGATGAGACAGTTTACCAAAGCTCTTCTCACACTGGTCACAGGAGTAGGGCATCTCTCCTGTGTGAATGCACTGGTGGAACAAACCATTTATATACATTCGTAAATTAATATTAAATCATTTATAACTATATTTGTATAACATTTACAAATTAGTTCTACATTATTTAAAACTCATTATCAACATTGTTTGTACTTGATTTGTTCATTAAATAATGTTGTTTAATGTGTAGTAACACATTTTGTAGATGCTTTGAAAAATGGATATGAAAAAAAGACTACTGTACCTCCATTTATTTGTTCATGTTCAACAAATAATTTGTTAAGACATTCATAAAACATCTATAAATCATTTGCAGATGCTATTGTGTGCCCTAATCTAAAGTGAAGCCTATTCATCATTAACAAATGTCTAATACAGTTAATTATTTGTTGACTTTTTCATCACCTGTTACAAATGTTGTAGACAGCTTTCGGATACACCCTTCTTTGTGACATCAAACAGTGACAGAATTAGGACTATAGATAAATGCAATTTTATTAACATATAAAATACATGTGCACACATAACATAGTGTACCTTGGGGGCACTAGGACCCAGGAGTACCCCGGCCAGGTATTGCCAGAGCATGTAGAGGAGGTCTCACGCGAAAGGGTGTATCCGAAAGCTGTCTACAACATTTGTAACAGATGATGAAAAAGTCAAATAATTAACTGTATTAGACATTCGTTAATGATTAATAGGCTTCACTTTAGATTAGGGCACACAATAGCATCTGCAAATGATTTATAGATGTTTTATGAATGTCTTAACAAATCATTTGTTGAACATGAACAAATAAGAGGTACAGTATAGTCGTTTTTTCAAAGCATCTACAAATGTGTTACTACACATTAAACAACATTATTTAAAGATGAACAAATCAAGTACAAACAATGTTGATAATGAGTTATAAATAATGTAGAACTAATTTGTAAATGTTATACAAATGTAGTTATAAATGATTTAATAATAATTTACAAATGTATATAAATGGTTTGTTCATGATTAGTTCATTATCTACAAATACCTTATAAGGGTCTTATAACAGAGTGTTATTATAAAGTGTTACCGAATAGTACAATACAATAGTATGCGCTGCTGTCGGGACAAAACCTCATAACTCCAAAAACCCAACTTTTCAGCAGATGAAAAAAACTAACACAGATTTGAGGGTGAATAGAGTTAGGAGGTTTAGACAGATGATCGGTTTAATGCTTTCCCATTGTTTAAACTTTGTAAAACCCACACACACATATGGAGGATGATCTACGGAGTTGATTTATATAATAAAAAAATAAATAAAAAAATGGAGTTATGAGGTTTTGTCCCGACAGCAGCGTATGGCTCATTTGACAGGCATTGTTCATAGTCCATTACTGACTAATTACTTAATTTCTACACACTGTAGTTTGTTACACGCTAAACATCGCCCTATTTCCAGAATAATCCAGTATTTTTCCATAGATCGCGAGATATGACACATTATATGCAATAAGCCGAAATCGTTCTGGTTGATCGCCCTAAGCTCCAAATCAAAGGTATATACCATGTACATATGTGCATTCACAAAATGCTTTTTAACTCAAAACTGTGATCGCGTTTGTCGAGCATGTTTTACGTCCGGTAAAACACAAAACTCTGGTTTTGGCGTTCAACGCATGGCGAGATGTCGGGTATGGCAGAGAAAGAGTTAACTTTTATTATTTTGTTCTTTTTCTTTTTCTTTTTACTTTCTCTCCCAAGTGAATTTTCTCATGTTCACTCAAAGATGGTAATCTACTGAATCCCTTATCACAAAAACTACAATGATATGGCTTCTCTCCTGTGTGAATTATCTGGTGTAATTTAAGATGGTCAGGTCGACTAAAGCTTTTCTCACACTGGTCACAGGAGTAGGGCTTCTCTCCTGTGTGAATTCTCTGGTGTGTTTTCAGTTGAGACAGTCGACTAAACCTCTTCTCACACTGGTCACAGGAGTAAGGCTTCTCTCCTGTGTGAATTCTCTGGTGTCTTCGCAGATCAGGTTGACACCTAAAGTTCATCTCACACTGGTCACAGGAGTAGGGCTTTTCTCCTGTGTGAATTCTCTGGTGTGTTTTCAGTTGAGACAGTCGACTAAACCTCTTCTCACACTGGTCACAGGAGTAGGGCTTCTCTCCTGTGTGAATTAGCTGGTGTCTTCGCAGATAAGATTGACTACTAAAGTTCATCCCACACTGGTCACAGGAGTAGGGCTTTTCTCCTGTGTGAATTATCTGGTGTGTTTTCAGATTAGACAGTTGACTAAAGCTCTTCTCACACTGGTCACAGGAGTAGGGCTTCTCTCCTGTGTGAATTCTCTGGTGTGAATTCAGATTAGACAGTTGACTAAATCTCTTCTCACACTGGTCACAGGAGTAGGGCTTCTCTCCTGTGTGAATTATCTGGTGTGATGTCAGATGAGACAGTTTACCAAAGCTCTTCTCACACTGGTAGCAGGAGTAGGGCTTCTCTCCTGTGTGAATTATCTGGTGTGATGTCAGATGAGACAGTTTACCAAAGCTCTTCTCACACTGGTCACAGGAGTAGGGCATCTCTCCTGTGTGAATGCACTGGTGGCTATCGAGATTCGACTTTGAACTGAAGCTTTTTCCACACTGGTCACAGCAGAGACCTTTTCTTCCATCCAAGCCTCTTGGTTTCTTCCCAGGCCTGACAGGACAGCTATCTGGATGGAGAAGAGTGTCAGAAGAAGGAGATTGTGATTTTATACAGCTTCATTTCCATGTAAGCAGGGCTGAACAGTGCAAGATATATGTTGCACGTGCTACAGCAACATCGGTCTGTGCGATGAATGGATTTACTTCAGTAGCACTGGTGCGATAGGCATTCGGTTCATATCGATACTCTTATTTTGAAAATCCTGTGGCAGGTCTCATTTCCGCCCAAGCGCAGCTCCAGCCATAATATATATGGCTCCGGCAGCTAGCAACGTTCGGTTCATATCGATACTCTTATTTTGAAAATCATGTGGAGTCGTATCCGCTCGGCTCCACAGCACGTGCAGTACTCGTCTCAGTAGTAGCAGTAGCGTCTGGAACGCAGACATTGAAACAGAGCAAGGCTAGTGTGCCTATTTTGTGACCCAAAACAAATCCCTGCTGTTTTATTCCGCAATGGGTCAAATGCATCCGACATGCTTTGCAATCCTCACCATTCCTTTATGACCACGTCGTGTTAAAGACCGAAATTAACGTTACGTTAGCGTATGCTAACAACAAGCTATGTTGTTACCGGTTCAGAGCCATCGAGAGACGGGCAGTGTGAGGACTGGGGAAGGGAAGGGGGGGGGGGGGGGCAGGCATTCTCCCTTCTGTGTGTGTGTGTGTGTTTGAAAAGATCAGATGAAGTTAGACAAGTATATTATATTGATAGTAAATGTACTGAGGGTGGACAGATAATGCTGATATTTAAACATAAAAAATACAATACATAAATGTATTCATGATCATCATGCAACATAAAACAATTGCAGGAACGGTTTGGGAGAGGAAGGGGTTTTAGGTTGCGTGTTCCAAAAAAAATGTACTTAAAAGTTTAAAGGTCAATACATCAAAACGTGGCACTTTACAGTGAACAGGAGGTCTATTCGTATTAAAAACAATAGATTGTTTTTCCTTTAAAAGTCTGGAAGAGGTAAATTATTTTTTTCAAATAATATTTTAGTTACCTTTTTTGAGTTGATCTAAATGTTACTGATTGTGTTAAATGGGCTTATGATATCGTCTCATATCGATTGCCGGCACCTGCATCGTATCGTGGCAGATATCGGCAAATATCGTATCGTTGTCCAAAGAATCAATATCATATCGTGATGAAACTGGTGATTCCCACCCCTAGTAGAGTCCATACATCAAACACCAAATCCCATAATTCCTTACACGTAACGTGTCTGGCATGAAAATGACAGCCAAACATGGCACTGCAACTAAATAACACACATACAATAGGCACATTTGTGACACGTTTTATACTTGTGCTACAAGATTTTGGCCTGTGCTACAAAACTATCAACCTCTGTAGCACCAGTGCTATGTGCAAAAAAAGTGTACGTACAGCCCTGCATGTAAGAGGTTTATAAATAGGGTTGGGCATCGTTTGGATTTGAACGATTCCGGTTCCGATTCTCCATATCGATTCCTGTTCTAAACGATTCTCGATTCCGATTCTTTGAGGTGCAGGTCAAAACAGGTCACAGCTTATTTCGAAGGAGATTTTTATTTTTATTTTTTTTTCAAAAAGAAAATCATACTATTCACATTTTCAGTTGACTTGATACAGTTTAATTTGGTTGCTGTACTGTAACTAGGGTATTAATTAACAAAGTAAAAAAAAAAAAAAAAAAAAAGTAAAAAGTAAAAAGTAAAAAAAAAAAAAAAAAATTATAATCGAAATTCAAATATGTTACTTCCGGTTCCAGAACCGGAAGTTAGGAACCGGTTCCTATTAGAACCGGTTTTCGGTGCCCAACCCTATTTATAAATGGTATGTAGTTGGGTTTTATAGTTTAAGAACACAGTGTAGTCCAGAGTCGTGTACAGTTCTAGACTTAAACCACTTTGTTTCAAGCACCAGTTTCTGGAGCAGGAGTGGTTACATCATGGCTATGGTTAAGGTCAGTTTAATTTAGTCCGGGACTAAAGCCCCTTTAGTCTCAGGTTATGACAGATTCAAGCGTCACCTTATGGATCAAACCTAATATCACGCTATGGGACATTTCATATCTCTTTAACGATATATAACACAATGTATGTTTTCTGTAAATTGGATAAAACATTAGTCTACAAAATAACCACATAATTCAGGACTAGTTTTTAATAATCCAGAGTTTAAACTAAATACAAATTAAAGGCACTTTGTCCTTTAATATACAGGTTAACCTCTTGACCTCTTCCACCCGTGCGGTCCGGTACCGGACCGCAGATGACATCACGTCATAAATCAATCTGTCTAGACTGTATGACATAATGTTGCATTTTTCCCCCAAAATGTATCCAAGAGTAAACATCCTAACCATGTCACAATAGCAGTCATGGTGTATATTTTCAGCAATACATTTGTTTACCAATATGTTAAAGTGTTAGTGAGATTTTAGTTTTTGAAATGTGATAATATTTTCGTGGAGATCAGTCATTTTGAATTAGTGGCCGTCGCCGAATGATGATGATTTGTAGTCATATGAGCACAGGGCATCCAGAGCTCTCAATGAGCATTGAAATTTCTTTTTTTGATCCACTTTTTCTCCCATTTTTCTATATTTTCTCCCATCCCAATTTCGTATCATCCAATTCAACCCTCCCCTGTCACGAACGCTGTTTCTTGCCTCCCACAAGCCGGCTGCAATGTGGACTAAGTCATACATAGCACAAGTCCCCTCCGGTACTTGAGGTAACAGCAGTCGCATCTTTTCACCTGCGCAGCTCGATCTCTCAGTGGTGAGGAGTAACGCGTGGGAGGCTCACGCTGCCCCCGACACTTCCTGATTCTACTGCGCAGGCGCACCAACCGACGTGTAGGAGTCGCTGTCCACAACGCCCGATCCCCACCCATCAGTTTCCCACCCTCTAATACTGTCAATTGTATTAGTACGGACGACCAGCCAAACTGAAAACAATGTGGAGAGCTGGATTCGAACACGCGAACCCAGCGTCTCCACATTGGTGGCGAGTGCCTTGCCCACTACACCACCTAGCCGCCACAAGAGCATTGAAATTTCTAAAAACTACAGTACCCAGGGAATTCTAGCCTCCTGCAAACAAATGACGTGTATGAATTTCTTTTATTTCTCTTATTTCTCGGGATACAATATCACAAAACTGAACGTTATTGGCATAGATTGGAGCGCAGTTAGTGTGTCTACCTTCTGTGAACATTTAGCAACAATACAACGCTTTGCAAACGGATTAAAAATGGCGGACCTGTCGCAAAGATTTAAAGCAGACTGTATTTACAGTAGATTTCATTCTCTGTTCTTCATGCATGCCTGGTGATACTAAATCCAAATTGAACTCTGCCATTGGAAAGAGTAGATTTGGCCCGATCCATAGATGTGCAAGTTGGCTATAATAAGGTCATTTATAGGCCTCATTCTATATTCTATAGTAATATTTCAAATTGCATGGGTCCGGATGGCAGAATTCAGTACTGCATCTACAAAACCTTCTGTTTAATCATCTTCCCTTCATAAATTTCCTTAGACCTTTTGTACACATGATCTCAAGAAGGTACTGAACGAGCTCATGGCTGGTCATTTTTAGCATGGTGTTATTCACTGTCAAAGATGCAAAGAAAAATCATAATTCATATTCTCCTTTGTTTCATCGCAATTTAAGCAAGCCTAGTATAGACAATATTTCTGACAATGGGAATACATTCACTGAGGTCCATAGATGTCCCTAGATACCTAGATTTAGTTTTTGTGTTTTTTTTTATCCAATGATTTAATGAGTTGAGGCCCTGTATAGGCCCATCTGGGTCTCTTGCCTCTACTCAGCACCTTTATACACTTTCTGTCATGGTCAATGTTTTTACTGTTTTGCTGAAATGGTGCGAAATAAAATAAATAAAATACATCAGGGTTCCCACGCTTGCCTTGAAATTTTTTTCCATGCTACCTCCCGATTTTCCAGGTACCATATTAAGTGATGATCTATAGGCCCCTGAAGCGTTCCGCCCCCATCCGCGCCCCCCCTCCAACACACAACCCCCTAGGACACCCGACTACTTACTTGATTTAAAAGATGTGCCAGTCAAGCCTACATTGTAAATGCTTAGAGATTATGTCTTATTGATAATATCAATGCATTAAATAATGCAACAAGCTGTAGATGAACAACAATTTATTGAACTGGAACTTTGAAACACATGAGCACTGGAATTGATATATGTGCCTCAACGCGACCAAACCTGATTTGATTCGGGCAGAGAGAGGTGTCAGGAAATGAAAAAAATTCTTGCTCTTCAGAAAATCGAAAAAAATCAAAATCTTGTTTTTTTTTTTACATCTTTGAAATGTCATTAATGTGTTCCCTTATTTGCAAACTTAAATACAACTTGTAAATGAGGTAATTATTGTTATATAGTTCGACAAGTATTGTCTCATACTGTGGAAAAACTACAGGCGAGGGCTATTCGTTGGGTGTGGTCTGTCCGCGTATTAAGTACAGGTACTTATCGAGGTGTTGAAACACACATAGACACACACTCCTTTCTTAGAGAGAGAATAACAATGTTAATACACTATCTTAATGTTATAAGTTATAAGCAACGTAACTTGTGACAAACGCAGTGTCTAAATAAAAAAGAATAAAAAAAAAGGCTGCCGTCATAAAACGCGAGCATTAAAACACATTTAGAATGAGACGAATTTTAAGAGCAAACTAATTTCGTTAGAGTGCATTTATTGCAACCTAATGGCATAATAAGTAAATTCATTCAATAGGGAAACTCAAAGAAAATAACAAACAACTTATGTAACAATTATCATTATCATCATTATCAGGTCAGGACACGGAGTGATACCAATGCTTCCTTTTCATCGGAGCGAGAGAGGTTGTTGTTGTTTTCACTTATTGGTCAGGCAGCCATGTAAATAGCGACACACACACACCATCCACCATCCATCCTGATGAATTGAAAATGAGGGACCCTGATGTAAACAAGACGAAAGTCTTTCTCTGGTCTGCATCCTCTTAACAATTGTGTGTATTGAGCTGTACTGTATAACCAAGTTAAAATTAAGTTTAAAGTTAAAAGTTGTTGTTGTTGTTGTGTGTTTTGAGATAGCGGCTCTCGAAGAGGATCATAAAGATTTGATTATTATGGCTCAGCTCCAGGCTTTTGGTAGAAAGTCTGAATGGACTATTGCAAATAAATCGATTTCCAAAAAAAGGCAACGCGCCTACACGCACTACTTCTTCGGGGCTGTACAAATCTGCCGTGAAGCTTTCCTCTTCATCACGGGTAAGTTATTATTATTGTCTATTTAAAACAAATATAGTACATTATAGTAGAGTCCGCAAGACAACACTATCTGTTCCACAAGATCAGAGAGTTCTGTGATGATTAAGCCCAAGACATCACATGCCCAGCACCAGCCAAAGTATGCAGCAGCGGTTCAAAAAGACCACGTGATCACTCTGGAAAGGCCATCAGAACATTGAACATTGACTTTAGCATGTCTATTTTTATCATGCCTATTTTTCTCGTGTTATTTTAAATGATAATAAAATCTTGAAACAATACCTTGACCCCCAACATTACATGGCTTATGTGAGGCTTCCAACAAATTGACATAACAAAAGAGCTTGATGCAAGGTGTTAATGTCCCCATAGAGAGAGGGGGGCCATGGAATACAATGCATTCTGGGTAGGGTTGTAGTTGATTAACTCACAGGTGTGAAACTCTCCACAAAGTTCGAAGGCCATTCATCTCTGAATGCGTTTTTTTTTTTTTTTTTTTTTTTACACAGTTTCTTTATTTTCCCTTTTCAACATGAAACAAGACAACACAATACAATAACAATACTAATAAACAGGACAATAACAGTAATAATAATAATGACAATGACAAGACCATCAGTTAAATCAGAATAATGAAAAATAAAATAGTCATGTATAAATTAAATATATAAATGAATAAGAATATATATATATACATACACACATACATACATATATATATATATATATATATATATATATATATATATATATATATATACATATATATGGGTCAATGACGTGACGCCTATTTTTTCTGTCCCACTGAATTTCTTACCTTAAAAAAAACATTAAACTTCATAAAAAGATTACATGCATCTCTAATACCTTCCCCATATACAGACCCACTCTAACTCCTCCAAACATTTGAGTTATTGGTAATTTTTCTGCTATCTGAAGTGTCAAATGTCCATGTGGGGCGACCGTCCAGCATTGACTTCTATTTGGACAACCGGCTTAAAATCACTTTAAATCTTTTTAAATATTTCCCTTGCCCTATTTGGCATCATTTCAAACATGTTTTGCATTCATTGACAAAATTATGAAGCATTTGCACATATACTTCCATCATAATATACAAACGAATGATGTCCGCATATGTTAATTTTATGAAATATCATCTGGGGCGACCATCAAGAAAACACAATTGTGGGACTTTTATTTTGAAACCACCTCAAGGACAGGATGTTGCATCAGCCAGTCACATGTGAGGGACCCAGAGAAACAACTAGCAGGTTAGTAAGTCTCTTTCATATTGGCAAATAAATCTCTTTTTTAACTGCTGTAATGTACTTGCCACTTTTGGATGTCTTGTGGGACGACCTCCCCAAAACTCTGAATAATACGTTTTATCTGAAAATCTATATTTTGATGATGAATTTGATAGTGACATGTGGTAAGAGCTAGCTAGTTTGGTTTCTGTAGCTAATGGTTAGCCTGTAATATTTGACTGACATTAAAAACAATCATCTGGGCGACCGAGTATCATGTGGGGCGACCACTGCTGAGTGTTTTAGATGATAGATATATGTCCTGTATTTGTAGTTTCTGTATATTTATATTTTATTCATGTTTTATATACATAAAATTCTTTGTTTTAGCATGACTCTTTGTATACTTTAACATATATTTTTCAACATTTCTGTAATTTTTCATTCCTATTTAGGAATTAACGTTTCTTTTTTTAGTATTGTACCATCTTATGAGAAGATTTTTAAAACTGTATAGCATGACATTCCATTTAGGTAATTGTACATGTATTAGTCATGTTTAACTAGTTTAACCTATTTTCTAGATGGCACAAACAAGCAAACAGAAGACTGCTCACTACAGACAGCGGGTCAATGCAGACTATCTTGCCAGGAAAAGAGAGGTAAAAAAAAACTATAGGTAACATGCAGTATATCTTTCTCTGGTGTATTTCAAACCGTCATGTTAGTAGGATTAGGAATGACCTTTTCTGTAATATCTTGAACTTAAGTTTGTATGTAATTTAGCCCACCAGAATTAGTATCACATTATACACTATTGTTTCAGCGAGAAGAAAACAGGGCAAGATTTCATGTGAAGTCAGATGAGCTATCGGAGAGGGAGAAGGCTGCATCCAGAGGTTACAGGGAGAAGGAAAAAGATGGAAAGGGCGATGCTGGACCTGACACCACCATCCATGGAGAACACTCCACCAGTTCTGGCTGGTGTAGAAGTAGAGAAGAGCAGCAGGGCAAGCTGTGGTGGATCCCCTACCTCTAAATGAGGATTTGAATCACTAACATTTACTTTGATTCTACAGTAGGTTTAACATCCCTTGAAACCATATATCCAGCTCATGATCAACAGTGACATATTTCAACAATAAATGTTCAGTGGATTGCACTGTGCAGTGCAACATCTCCATTATAATCTGATCAAAGTTTGTTTCGTGTTTGATATATCTTTGGGGAATGTTGACTGTAGGAGCCAAAGCTATATTGTATTGTATGAATGTTTATATGTTTATTTTTATAACCTTACATTGAAACGGCATTAGGAATATTGATTGGATTTAGATAAAGTCATTGAACCGTCTTATTTGTCATAATAGAACATTCTAGAACATTTGTCATGTCACAGTATGATGTCATGACCGACTGTTCTAGACCATTTGTGATGTCACAGTATGATGTCATGATCGAACGTCCTGGAACATTTGTGATGTCACAGTATTGTCATGACCGAACGTTCTAGAACATTTCTTATGTCACAGTATGATGTCATGATCGAACGTTCTGGAACATTCGTGATGTCACCGTATGATGTCATAACCGAACATTAATAATTTAACTAAATGTAAAAAATATCAGTGTTTTGTTTTTTGGTGTGCTTCTTATTCTAGGTGTTCAGGTTGCCTGATTTGTTAAAACATGCACCTCAATTTGAAATGCCTGCAGTATAAGATAATATAAAAGGAACTAGGGATGGCACCAATCCGATACTCAGTATCGGTATTGGTCCGATACTGGCCAAATTCACAGGATTGGATCCGATACAGGCCGTAAAGCATGCCATCACGTGAACAGTAGTAGCGTGACAACAACGTTAGCATTAGCTAAACGTAAGTCAACTTGTTAGCAGCGCGCCACGATCATGTCAGCTGTGTGGAGTTATTTTAAGCTCAAAGAAGAAAAAGGCAAAACAGCCTGTGGTGTTATGCTAATGTATGTGCATTAATACGACACAGAGTACAGGCCACCGTACTGGGGTCACAGACAGGTACGCAGGGCAGAGTAGACTAGGAGCAGATAATAACGGACCTGTATGGTGGAGCTAACAGAATGAAGACATGCACAAACAAATACAGAGGACTCGCATGTATACTTGTGGAATAACACGACACAGCCGAGTGTAATATCTGCGACGCAAGTATTTCTAGGGGTGGCAGCAACACTGGAAACTTCAACACCACACAACACTTGCAGATTAATCATGGAAAGGGAGTATGCTGAGTTCATATGTGCAACGAATGCCAAGAGGAAAAGTTTTGTCGCAGCAGCTAACAAAAAAGTGGAAACCATTCAGAAGCGAGAGAAACTCCCTGCAGACAGTAACAAAGCAAAGCTGAAGAAAACCGAGACAATAACCACATTTATTGTGCTGGACGACCAGCCCCTTTCTGTTGTTGAAAATGTAGGTTTCCAACGCTTAGCCTCACTTCATGTTGCCAAACCATTATTATCTCTGACATGGCTATCTCAAATAAGTACAATGTTGCGTTTCTTTTTCAAATGTAGCCAAGAGTAAAGACCCTAACCCTATCAAAACAGCAGTCAAAGTATATTTTCAGCACTATGTTTGTTTACCAATGATTGGAAACTCTCGTTGTAGTCTTATTAACGTATTAACTAAATAATTTGAACAAAATAAAAAGCAGCAGCACTATTGCATAACTGAGTCATGTGTGGTATGTATTTCTTCCTTTAGGAGAGTTTTTGATGTTTTATAGATGGCTAGGTTAAACACAGGTTTTTGTTTTTTAAGGGAGTATCGGATGGGTATTGGTATTGGCAGATACTCAAGGCTGTGATATCAGTATCGGACATGAATAAGTGGTATCGTACCATCCCTAAAAGGAACTGATACAACTGTGTTGTAGTTGTTTAGCGTTGATTTCATCCACATTTTAAATAGACTTATAACTACTCTCATCATTTGGGGCGACCATTTGTCATGCAGGGTAACCAATTATTGTCAATAACTGTACTAAATTCAAAATAGAATATCCATCAGTTTTGGCTCAAATATTAATCACTGGTATACTATGCTTAAGTGGATACTATCTGTACACATTTTAAATCAGTTTTATGGGTTTTAGAGCATATATGGGTATTGTAACTGCATTACGAGGGAGACACTGCCATTATAGAATAAACTTGTGAAATCATGGTTTACAAAAAATTAAAGGGCACACAAGCCTGTCTTTCTTAAGATGTATATTTAATTACTGATACCTGTTAAAATATTAGTAATGTTAAGGAAATACATTAATTTTGAGATAAATGACGGTCACCCCAAATGACTTTTATTAAGGCCATGTCCTAGTAATTCAACTTTAAAAACACTAAAATCTCTTAATTTGGGTTTTTTGCATAAATGCATGTATACACTACATTCCAAATGTTTGAAAAATGGCCAAATATATCCTTATTTTTTGTATTTTAAAATTGGCCTATTGAAAAGTCTTATCCGTCAATGACCCATATACACATATATACCCACATGCATGTACCATAAGGCGAGATTACCTGAGCACCCGTCATCTCCAGTATCGACAACCAAGGCCCCCACCCCGTGAGGACCCCAAATCCGGCGCCCCAGCGAACCAGAGCATCATGCCTCTTTAACACTCCGACCCACCAAGACCTCGAGTCAGGGGCCCCCACCAGTCCGAGAACGCGTCTTGTTTGCTTTTCTCATATTTTTATATTCAGAGTTAATGATATTGTTTACACTGTTTATTTTTTCTCATACGTATTTTTATATATTTGGTATTATTATTATTATCTCACTCTCTGGTCCCTTCCCCCACCTGCGGTCAACAAAACTAAATAAAGACAGGACAATAATCAAATTAAAATAAACTATAATAAATAATAACAACGACAACAACAACATCATTGTTATACAACAGACAGGCCTCTTACGTGTCTGTTGTACAACTTCTTCCACTAGGGAAACCCACCTCCAAAAAATACACAACCGGGGATAGACACCCCAAGACCCCCGGCCCCCACCCTTCCCCTAACCAAACAGCAAAACCACCAATCGACACGGCCAGCGACAGCATGCAGATATATTCACATACCGCCACTAGCCGTATCAATCAACAGCCCCCCTGCTCAATCGAGAAAACAGCGGAGACCAAATGTCCCGGAACATCCACCCCCAGCCACGCTCCTCCAAGGCCAATCTCTCCAATGGAAGAAGCTGGGATATCTGATCTTGAAACATCTCAAAAGTGGGCGAAGAGTCATTTTTCCAAAACAGGAGAATACATTTCTTGGCAAAGTATGTTATAACAATCAGCAGTCTATATTTTTTTGGATCCATCTGGATCTCTGGTAATTCATTTAGTAAGTAGGCACATCGAGACAAGTCAAATTCCGTTTCTAATACAGATTTTGTAAATGAATGAATACAATTCCAGAATTGTTTTAGTTTATCACAGTGCCAAAACATGTGTAGAAATGTTCCTTCGTTAGTTTTACATCTAGGACAGTTTATTGAATTATCTCTAGACATTTTATGCATTTTTATTGGAGTTAGACACAATTTATGGATAAATTTAAAATTAGCTTCTTTGATTTTGTTACTTGTAAATGGAAAGTGTATTCTATCACAAATATTTAGCCATGTATTTTCTTCAAATTTCATGGTTAGGTCTGTCTCCCAGATCCTCAACAAAGGCAAAAAAGATGAGTGACATTCTTTGGAGAAGATGTCATACAATTCACTAATTGTACCTTTAATTGTGGTTGATGACATTAGTATTTCTTCTATTTCATGTAATTCTAGTCTTAGTTTATTTTCTCTTCTCAGTATGTGTATAATGTTTCGCATTTGTAAATAGTTAAAGAAATCAGTATTTGGGATGGCATATTCTGTTCTTAAATCCATAAATGATTTTAACTGCATATTTGTGTGAAACAGGTCTTTGAATTGACTTATCCCCAACTGAGCCCATTGGAGTATATTAATTGATCTTAGATGTTTATCTAGATCAGGGTTGTGATAGATGGGAGAGTATATGGAGGTACAATTGGTGATACCAAGTTTTTTTGAGCAGTCCTTCCAAGCACATAGTGTGTTAAAAACAGTGAAACAATTACCTATGTTTCTTATCTTTTTAAATTGTTTTATAAATATGAGAGAGTCCAATGGTAACGGGTCAACAAATTTAGCTTCTAGCTGAAACCACTGTGAGTCCAGTCTTCCCAACGACCATGACAGTACATTTCTTAATTGGGCTGACCAAAAATAATGTTGGAGATTGGGGAGACCGAGACCTCCCATGGATTCTGGCTTCATAAGTGTCAATAACTTTATCCTAGGCATTTTGTTGCACCAAATACATTTTTAGATGGGTCTATTCATAGATTTGAAAAATTCTGTAGATAAGTAACATGGTAACATTTGAAAAAGGAAATTTAGTCTTGGAAGGACATTCATTCTTATTACATTTATTCTTCCCAGCAGAGATAATGGGAGCGTGGACCATTTACACAAATCATTTTTTATCTGTTCTATAAGAGGACAATAGTTTTCCCTGTACAAGTTCTCTAGTTGCGGTGTAATGTTTATTCCCAAATATTTAAACCCTTCTGGAGACCAATTAAAAGGATATGTTTGATACATCGTTTCGGTTGGGGTCATATGCAGGAGACAAGCATTTGATTTATTAAAGTTGAACTTATATCCAGAGTATTTTCCAAATTGTTCTATTTCGTTATATAAGTGTGATAAGGACTGTTCTGGGTCTTTTATGTATAAAATAATGTCATCTGCGTATAAGGATATTTTATGTTCCTCCTTATTCATTTTCAGTCCTTTAATGTTAATATTGTCTCGTACACATGACGCCAACAATTCAATCACCATCGCGAAGAGTGAACTCGACAGTGGGCATCCTTGTCTTGTCCCTCTCGTTAGTGCAAAAAAATCAGAGGAAGCTCCATTGGTAATGACAGCTGCTTTAGGATTTTTATAGATTGCTTTAATCCAAGCGATAAAGTTCGGTCCCATATTAAGCTTGTCAAGTATAGAAAAAAGAAAGTTCCATTCAACCCTATCGAAGGCCTTCTCTGCGTCCAGTGATAGGAGCAGAGAAGGGCTCCGACTGGTGTCCAAATGATTTATTACATTCAAAAGTCTCCTTATATTGTCAGCAGAATATCTCCCTTTTATGAAACCTGATTGGTCTGGATTAATAAATTTAGGCAAAATATCTTCTAGTCTTTTTGCTAATCATTTAGTTATAATCTTGTAATCGTGATCTAAAAGACTAATAGGTCTATATGATGAACAATTTAAAGGATCTTTGCCACTTTTGTGCAATACTGTGATATGTGCTAGGTTCATTGATTGAGGGAGTATTCTATTGTGACAGAAATTATACATCATTGCCATAAAAATGGGATGAAGTTCAGTCCAAAATTCTTTATAAAATTCAGCAGAAAAACCATCTGGTCCTGGGCTTTTATTTATGGGCATTAACTTAATTGTGGCCAGAACCTCTTCTTTTGTAAATGATGAGTTAAGGTATTGCTGGTCTAATTCAGACAATTTTGACAATTTCTTATTTTGTAAGTACTGGTCCAGTTGTTCTTGTGAATGAGAACTTTGAGATTTGTAAAGTGTATTGTAGAATTCAAAGAATGCTTGATTAATCTCTTTAGGTTGATATGTTATATTATCATTGAGATTAATTGCTTTAATAGTTCTTTCAGTTTGTTCTTTCTTTAATTGATGGGCCAGTAATTTACTTGGTTTATTGCCAAATTCGTAATGCTTTTGTCGAACGTAATTCATTTTTGTTGTAATTTCATTTGAGATATTAAGGTTTAATTTGGCCCTGGCCACAATTAATTGTCTCCAATTGTCCTCTGTAGACGCTGTCTTATGAAGTGCTTCACATCTTATTACTTCTCTCTCAAGTTCTTGTGCTAGTGCTCTTTTTAAATGAACTATATGAAATTATTAGTCCTCTTAAAGTGGCTTTTGCAGCCTCCCAGATAATGTTAGGGTCAATGAGGGGGTCATTGTTTTCCTTTATGTAGTTTGTAATCCATGTTCGCGTTTTTAATTTAAATTCTTCATCTTGGGAGTAATGAATTATCAAATTTCCATTGTTTGGTGAACGAGTTGTTCCTATTAAACTGAATAGTCAGGCATATTCTGGCATGATCTGATAAAATGATTGGGCTAATTTCACATTCCTTTATCATGTATATATATTTTGAGTAAATAAAGGCATAGTCTATTCTACTGTATGAGTTATGTACATTTGAGAAGAAGCTGTAGTCTTTAATGCCTGGATGTAATTCACGCCAGACATCAATTAGGCCACTTTCTGCACATAACCCTTGAAGAACTTTTGAGGATTTGGAGCTATGGTTAGTTTGACTAGACTTATCCAATGCTGTCATTGTCAGGTTAAAATCTCCCGCCATCACTCCAAAACCTTTACAGTTTTCATTGAACAGCAACACCATGTCAGACATAAATGTGGGTTCGTCGGCATTGGGGGCATAAATGTTGAAAAAAGTAATGGGTGTTCCCCAAATGCAGCCTGAAACCAAGACAAACCGTCCGTTTGGGTCTGTAATAGGGCTGGGCGATATGACGATATTATATAAATATCGGGTACAGTTCATTAACAATACACTTTTTCAACATATCGTGGATATCGTGATGTTTTGCCCAATAGGATTGTGTCGCGTCAATCTGGTCCACACGTTACTCGTTCATATCTCAGCCTGTGTTGAGATATGCCCATTCCGCTGTCTGTTAATAAAGTTTTCAATCAGACAGATGTATGGAAAGGCTTTCAGGACATTCAGGAAGTCAAAAACGAATGGCGCTTGCCGATTGGTGCTAAGAACAGCAGGGCGGGTGCAAGCGGTGTGACGTAATTGGCAGACTCGACTGTCAATCAAAATTATTCTGTTGTCCGTCAGAATGAATGAATGAAAACTTTATTAACATATTGCAGAATGGGTACAATACAGTACAGGAGGATGAAGACCAGAAAAAGACTTTCGGCTTTTTTACATAAGGGTCCTCCATTTTCAATTCATCAAAACATTTAGAGACATACAAATATACAGTAGTTTCATAAAAATGCTAAAATGCTATTGATTGATTGATTTAAAACGTTATTAACATATTGCAGAATGGGTACAGTACAGCTCAATACATACAATTGTTAAGGGGATGCAGACCAGAGAAAGACTTTTGTCTTGTTTACATCAGGGTCCCCCATTTTCAATTCATCATATTTCATATCTAAATCATATAATATCTCATTGCTAAATATATGCAATATATTATAATCTAATAATCCAATAATCTAAATCTAATATATAATATAAAAATGCTAAATGCATGGGTATTTTATTTTGTCTTTAATGTTAGCTTGCAAACTCAAATACTGTCTTGGTAAGCCTCATAATGAATCGTTTGGGGTAAAAAAGAAAAACATCGTGATGTGTATCGTGTATCGCCGAAAGGTCAGAAAATATCGTGATATCATATTTAGGCCATATCGCCCAGCCCTAGTCTGTAATTGTTTTTTCTACTGTAAATTGTATTGTTTTGTTAATCAAAATAGCCGTTCCTCTGCTATGACTTTTATATGATGAGAAATAGACCTGACCTACCCATTCTCTTTTTAACTTTGCGTGTTCAGTGTCTGACAAATATGTTTCTTGTAAAAAAGCCACATCTACTTTGTTTTCTTTTAGAAGGGATAACATTTTTTTCCTTTTAATAGGATTTCCCAAGCCTTTAATGTTCCACGAATTTATTATTATATCTGACATGGTAGTTGGTGCAATCTTAGAGGATTATCTGTGACTGTATACATTTGCCTCAAAAATATTGCCGTTGCTTTTATTAATAAACATAACCAAAAAACAAAAACATAGAACACAAAACATACATAGAATAAAAAACATACATGAAATACATCAACCCACCCCAGCCATGGTTTTCTGAACCACGACATTTACCCCCTTACTCCTAGTAGGCCATAGAGAAACAATAATGGAAGAAAAAAAAATAGCTGAAAAAGAATGAAATCTTTCTTATATTGGCCCCTGGAGCTCTTGTCTTCAGTGTAATAACTTCCTTTTTATTTATTTGTATTTCTCTTTACACCCCCTCTCCTATTCACGTCCCCCCATGTTGTTAAATATGAGTTGGTCACCCGATATTACTGAATGGGGAGGGGTGTTTCTTATTAGGTAGACTTTTTTTCTTCTTCTTCTTTTCTTTTTCTTTTTCTTATACTGCTGAGAGTTCTCCTCTCCACATACTTTAACATTCAGTCATTGTGACCTTCTAATGTTTGAGAGAAAAATATCAGTGCAAAACAAATACATGTTAAATTCGTGCCATTCCTTGTACCCCCCTCCCTTCCTTTAGTCATGGTATCGTCCGTATGACGTCACACGTTGTTGCAGGAAGTACCGCTGCCAGACAGTAAATACACGTTGAGAAAAGAAAGAAAACAGCCTATCGCGACTGTATTGGCAAATCAATACCCCTTCCTCTGGGGTTTCAAAGTCAAATGATTTGTCCGTATTATAACAGTCATAATGAGGGGGTGCAAACAAACAAAAAAAAACGTAAATGTCATCTTCTTACCTCCACCATGGGTAACGGTTTACGAGGCAAACCTCAGTCCAGCTCGTCGGCGAATGCTTCTGCCTCTTTTGGATCGTCAAACAGGACAATTTTGCTTTTATGGAGGATTCGAAGCCGGTGAGGCAGGGTTAGAAATTAACGGGGGCTTGGGGCAAAATGCCCTCGAAAATTGACCAAATGCCCTCGAAAATCAGTTAAGGGGGGCAAAAAAAGCCCCCGACAGTTTACTAATTATATATATAATTATATATATGCTCTACAGTGCGAGCATTTCCCTCGTATTTGCCCCCAATAATATGTGTGTGCAAACCGGAAAAATCATTTACTTGCAGTGTGCGAGACAGACGAGTGATTGTGAAGATTACAAAACAGCTCCGCTGTTAATAGTTCAGATTGAAACTGGACTGAAATTCAGTTTTTGGGTGGAATGTTTGTTCCAAGGAGGAGGGAGGCGGGGCCCGCTGCGTGTTACAGGCACTTGAGAGGTGCTGCAAACACAGAGAGAGCGCTCTGCTCTCATCAAGCATTACATTACACTGCTATCTTAACGTTAGCAAGCTAAGCATCTGCATAGCGCGACCTGTGTAACGTTAAGTAACTTGTGTTCGGCGGGGAAAGACCATTCCATTTGTAACACAAATCCAAAGAATAACATCCAAATCCGATCCCGATGCGCATTTCCTTCATTCCACAGCGCTGAGCGCGCAACGTATTTCATTGATCGATCTGGCCAGAGCCTATACTCACAAACGTTGCGTGTGTGGGGTTTTTCATCAATTTGAAACAAGCCTCTTGACTGTTGGAATTAGGGATGTTAAAAATAAAATATCTAATAATATTATTCAATATTAGACATTCATTGATCCAGAGGCAACCGGTTATTCGTCTGCTATTTGTAGATATATCAAGACAACAACACAACTTGCCCTCGGGGACAATAATATTTAATCTATTTAGATAGAGTATGTATGTATTACAGATAATTGAAGGTACCTCAAAACATGTCACACATCGTGTGTGTGTGTGTGTGTGTGTGTGTTACTTGAACAATTGTCACTGTGCTCCTAAATTTCTGTGTGCTCCTAAATTTGTATTTAGATTTTATTTATTAACATTTTATTTAGGAGCACATGTGCTCCTTGGGAAAAAGGTTAGCGTAGAGACCTATATATGGAGACATTAACATTACGTTATCAAACATAGGGACGAAGACTGTAAAAAAAAGTGTCAACAATGTTTTATAATCTTTATGTTAATTTTCATTATAAAAATGTTGTGCCCCCGAAATACAAAAAAAAGCCCCAGAAAAGCAATTAAGGGGGGCAAAAAAAGCCCTTGAAAAGAATTGTTAATTTCTAACCCTGCGGTGAGGGTATGCAA
The DNA here is from genome assembly GCF_963971535.1 of Notolepis coatsorum. Taxonomy (NCBI): domain Eukaryota; kingdom Metazoa; phylum Chordata; class Actinopteri; order Aulopiformes; family Paralepididae; genus Notolepis; species Notolepis coatsorum. The sequence continues at coordinate 144,929,477 of NC_140171.1, read as the reverse complement.
ATCCTCGAAACATGCCCTTTTCAATGAATATGAAGGTGATATACCTGTACATTTTAAACATGCTGTGGTGCAACCGCTTATTAAAAAGCCTAGCCTGGACGCCTCTGTCCTCTCTCTAATTGTAGGCCTATCTCCAAGCTCCCGTTTTTATCCAAAATGTTGGAAAAAATTGTACTTGTCCAATTAATGTCTTTCCTTGACACACATGGCATTCTGGAGGTCTTCCAATCTGGTTTTAGAGCACTGCACAGTACAGAGACTGCACTTTTAAGAGTTTTTAATGATATCCTTCTCGCCACCGACTCTGGTGACTCCCTTATTCTGGTACTTTTAGATCTCACTGCTGCCTTCGACACAGTGGATCACAATATTCTGCTCTCCCGTTTGGAGCACTGGGTTGGCATTAAAGGCCAAGCCCTGGAGTTTTTTTAGATCATATTCGTCTGAGAGAAATTTGTGTTAGCCTGGGCGACGCTGTATCCTACACAGCACCTCTCCCCTGCGGGGTTCCCCAAGGCTCAATTCTCGGGCCAATTTTATTTGTGTTGTATCTGCTCCCCTTAGGGCCTATACTCCGAAATCATGCAGGGCTGTACACTGCGATGATATCATCGCAAATTGCCCCTTTAATTGGCCGTTGCGATTGGTAAATATTATCTGGGGGCGGGCTTGCGAGTAGTGCTTTCAAGCCTTGGATTCGCATTTCACTCCTAAATTATCCAAGGCGTGTGATGACGCGATGACGTCACTCACGCGTGCTGAGCAGTGAGCACTCAGCAGGTATGATCAGCGGGAACAATCGACTGAGCACTCACTCTGATAGACTGGCTGACTGTCTGATTTAGCTATGAAGAAAAGTAAAGTTAGTATTGCTTCATATTTTCGACGCGTTCGACCTCCTATAGTGAGCCGAACTGAACTGAACTCAGACACACGGAGAGAGCTGCGGCGTCTGCTCCTCCTCCAGCCCTCTCGCACCCGTGGCTGTTGTAAACACTGGGACCTCGGTGAGCCTGCCAGCCGGCTAGCTACTGATAGCTATCAACAAATGCTCCAGTAAGTCTAGTAGTGCACGATAGCTTGCGTTAGCTTACTGTTCAAAACGAAACGTCCCATTAAACTAAATAGTTCAGATAGCTCCGTCCTGATATCAATGTCTCTGATATCAATGTCTTATAACACTGAGTCGATGCGTATTCGAGCTGAGGGCACGCTGAATATAGTCAATAGGGACCAGCTGCAGCGCCGGAGAATCCTGGCCGTAGCTGGAGGCTACAGTATAGGGCCCAGCTGCAGCTCCGGAGAATCCTGGCCGTAGCTGGAGGCTACTCAGTACACACAGACAGTGGAGCTGGTTGCATATAGCGAGCATTTAGACTTGTTGCGTGGTGGCGATGTCTCGCAGATAATACAACTACAAGTATGATTATATAATATATATATTTTATTTAAAAAAAAATTATATATATATATATTTTTTTTTTTTTTTTAAATAAAAAACAATCGATATAAATAATGGTAAAATTGTTATTTAAAAATTTGCCCCTAAATTTTTTTTTGAAATGAGAAATTTAGGGGCAAGTGTGCCCCGAGTGAAAAAGCTTAGCGTACAGCCCTGTCATGGCGTCTCCTTTCACTGCTACGCAGATGACAGCCAGATTTACATGCCATTAAAAAGAAACACTACCAACCCGGTAAAACCACTACTAGCATGCCTTGATGATGTTAAGGCATGGCTGGCATCAAACTGTCTTTGTCTCAATGACAGTAAAACAGAGGTCATGGTGTTTGGTCCCAGCAATGGTCATGTGCCTCCTCCTGGTGATCTGGGCCCTCTTGGGCTTTTTGTGAAGCCAACAGTCACCAACCTAGGGGTGAAATTCGATTGTGACCTAAAGCTGGACAAGCAGATCAATACTGTGGTGGGAAGGAGCTTTTTCCAGCTTAGGAGGCTGTCTAAGGTCAAACCTTTTTTATCCCGTTCCGTTTTTGAAACGGTTATCCATGCTTTTATGACCCCTCGCCTTGATTACTGTAATGCCCTGTACGTGGGCGTCAGTCAGGCCTCCCTCTCTCGTTTGCAGTTGGTGCAAAACGCCGCTGCCCGTCTGCTGATGGGAACGCGAAAGAGGGAGCACATTTCCCCTGTGCTGGCTGCCCTCCACTGGCTTCCTGTGCGTTTTAGGATTGATTTTAAGGTTTTACTGTTTGTTTTTAAATGTTTGAACGGCTTGGCACCGGGTTACCTCTCAGACCTGCTGGAACCCTATGTTCCTCTAAGGTCCCTCAGGTCCTCTGACCAGCTCCTCTTGGCCGTTCCAAACTCCAGGCTGAAGCTTAGGGGGGACCGTGCTTTTGCAGTGGCAGCCCCAAAGCTCTGGAATGAGCTGCCACTGCATGTTAGGCAGGCCCCCACTCTGCAGGTGTTTAAATCACGCCTCAAAACACACTTATTTGCTCTGGCTTTTGTTTTTTAAACCGTTTGAGAGATTTGCCTTTTTTGTGACACATTGTACTGTTTTATTATATGTTTTTATTACATTTTTATGTTTTATGTTTTATCCTATGTTTGTGGACTTGTACAGCACTTTGGTCAACTTTGTTGTTTTAAATGTGCTATATAAATAAAGTGGATTGGATTGGATTGGATATCTTGGTCATCCGGTCGAATTCTCTGCGTCTTCGACTCACCTCTGCGGGCAGGTCCTGGCGAATGGTGAGTTTGGCTTCCCCCTCTGTGATTGTGGACTTCTTTGCTGCTTGTAGGATCAACTCTTTGTCCCCGATTCGTAAAAAGCGGATTAGAACTGGTCTGGGATATTTCCCAGCGTGTGGTTGTGATTGTGGTCGCGCTGGGCGAAACACTTGTTCCAGGTCGAGTGTTTTTTCCAATGAAAGCTTGAGCCAGTTGGGTAGTTTGTGCTGAATGTACTCAGGTAGAGTTTGGTCACCCTCCGATTTCTCTGGAAGCCCCAGCAAAACCAGATTTTTCCTCCTCCCTCTGTTTTCCAATTAATCCGTTTTCATCTCCATTGTTTTTAATGTCTTTTCGGCTCGGTGTAACTCTCGCTGGGTTGTTTGCAGGGTGTCTTCTAGTGTAGAAATCCTCTTCTGCTTCATCCAGGCGCTGCTTGTGTTTGTCGACTGCTTTGTTTGTTTTAGTCAGTCCTTCTTTAATCACAGATACTTGGTTTGTCACCTTTTCCAGACGAGTATCGATACCGTCTAATCGGCCCAATATTGCAATGCGTTGAGATTTTAACTCTGACATCATTTCTACCAGAGTGGGATCGTTGTCTGTTTCAATTGTTTGGTCGTCGACATCTGGTTTGTTTCGCTGGCCTTTCCTTGTTGTTGCCATCTTGCAAATCACCACGTTTTATCAAAAGCCTTTACTTAATTTAAGTCGAAACAAAATGATTGAAATTGTCCTTGAGTGGAGGTAAGAAGTGTAAAGTTAATCACTGAGACAGTGTAGAGCTCTTAGTTCAGGCAGCCATCTTGTTTCCCAGCAGGTCCTCTTATCCTGAATGCGTTTTCTGATATCACCATGATTCATAGGAAGTAGCTTGAAAAGTATCCCACCAAAATGTTCAAGTGATGGCTTATTTTGAAGGTATGAATCTGTACTTTCACAATATGTAAAAAAAAATTCATTTGACGTTGCCTCAACAAGTCCCTCCTATCCACGGCTAGGCACATATGTTCTCTCTTCCACTCCTCTCCTATCTCATCCCATCCTCTTCTCTCCACACCTCCCCTCTTGTCCGCTCCAGTCTTCTCTTCCTACTCTTCTCAACTCCTCTCCACTCTTCTCCCTTTTCCTCTGTCATCCTCTACTCTCTTATCCTTAGGGGTAGGTTGCTCTATAAGCCTTCAGCTTCAAACCTATCATTTCCGTTTGTTTATTTGTGAAAATGTTCGATTTTTTTTATTTGTAAACATTTGAAATACAATAATTCATTCATTCATTCATCCTCCTCTTCTTCTCCTCCTCCTCTTTCATCTTCACACCTCTTCTCTTCCTCCTCCCTCTTTCCTTTATTATTAGTCTTATTAGATTATGAGTCTTACGTAGAAGGGGTAGTATGTATGCCTACTCTTACTCTGTAAAATCTTTTGTAAATCAAACTAATGCTCATAAAAGGGAAAACATAAGGCTGGTTCCCCTGTGGTTCCTCAGTACAGCAACCCCACTAGTAAGCTTAGCTTAACAGTATAGATGTATAGAATCAGTCTAGGCATGATCAATGCTCAATGATCAAAAAATTCTCACCCCAAATGTTCCTATTTAGTAGTATAATCTTTTTAAAGAAAAAAACGAAAAATCACAAAATAGCTAAAAGTAGATATAAGAATGAATGTTACAAAATATATCAAGACTAGACTATTCATGTCAACTAGTATAGAAGTAATGTCACAGCCTAATGTGAAAATGTATTGGTAGTCAGCTAGCAATGCAAGCTAGCCAACACTAGCTAGTAGCTAGTTAGTTAGCAAACTGAATGTTGGCTAGCAAGATTGCACTCCATGTGCTTGCATCATTAACTAAATCCAAAACAAACTCAAACTCAAGTTGCTAGCGAGTTAGCAAGATTGCACTGCTTACTAACTAACGTTGATAACCCCAGGTTTACCACAGTTAAAACACAGCTACAGTACTTACATTCGAGGATAAACTTGCATAAGAAGTTTCACTGTAGATGTCAAGGCTCCCGTGTTGGCTGGGAAATGCATGTATTTGACCCTTCTATTGAGATCGCAAGTAACTTTATTATTCCTGAAGTCCACCAATCCAAAACTATACTTTTAAAGTCCATATCACCAAGTTGCCTGCATCAAATTCCAACATACCATATAGGATGCCAAGAGCATGCTCTACAACATGGGATCATCCATGCTGTTTCACATAATTTTGTGCTCAATAGTTTCATTTTATTACTATTTTACACATCATCCAATACAATTTTCCAGGACAACTGTTTCTATTTCCATGTAAGTGTTCACTTTTGCTCAGTTTCCATGACTTTTCCTTACCTGGAAAATGAAAAAAAGAATTCTATGTTTTCCAGGTACCGTGGGAATCCTGAACATGCAAATGGACCTTGTAGAAGTGGAGCAATCTTCCATTTATAAATTTAAGATATTATTATTATTATTATTTACAGGTATGTATTGTATTTTAGGCAGATTTTCAGAAAATAGGGCTCCGGGCTAAAGAGGTTAAGGGGAGGTGACCACCCACCTAAAATACCATTTTCCTGATTTTGTGCCAATTTTGTGATTTTTGTATAATGTTGCCCCTTTACATGTCTTCTTTCAAACTAGTGACAAGAAACCTTAAAAAAAACACATTTAGTTGCTTATTTTGCTTCATTTTGCATGATTGCATCCATAATGTGCACATATCGAATGAGAAGTGCCTCATTTGCATATATAAACATAAAATCCAGAAAACTTTCAATATATTTTTTCTTAGTTTATATGTACATAACAAACTGGGAAAGTTTCATAGTGATATCTATTCAAATATTTGTTTTGCATCGAGCCCAGCTCTCAGCGTTGCTACCAGCTTGGCTGGCCGTTCATACTAATACAATTGGCAGTATTATTTAGGGGGTGGGGAAGCTGGCGGGTTGGAATCTGGCGTTGTGGACAGCGACACCTACAGGTCAGGTCTCGGCACTTGCTAAGCGGGGCAGGACTTGGTGGAGATAGCGTGCCCTCCAACGCGTTACACTTCACCAATGAGAGTCCTTGCTGCCAAGTGAAAAAAGAGTCACTGGAAGCGTGCGTTCGACATCAGGACACCCTTGTACCGACTTCTGGGAGAACATGCGTACAACAACCAGGTAGGGGAGGGGGGGAATTGGCACAACGACTAATTGGGACGGGGAGAAAATCAGAGGAAAATAGGAGAAAGAGATAAAAAAAAAAGAAAAAAAAATTGTTTTGCCTATTAGGGGGTACAGTAATCGGTTGTGTCGTTTGTTACTAAACTGTTACTACTACTACATCATTATTATGTTATTCAGTTATCAGGCATGTGTTTAGGTTGTCTATTACTAATGGTTTGATTGGGTGTTGTGTTTGTAAATAGTGGTTTCAAAAAAAAATGTATGGCATTTTACAATACAGAACTTTGAAGGCGTTTTCCCAAAGGGTAGACATGTACCATTTCCCTAGCATCTACACACACCAAACTTTTCACCTTTATTCATATCTATATCCTGCTTCTTTGTGCCAAATGGTTTGTTGATATGTCATACATAGCCTGATTTACAGACAATACAAAACTTTAAAGGCGTTTTTCTCAAAACGAGATTTTATGAGTTTGTATTACACATAAAACAAAAAATCTCAATTTCTCTAGTACCTCCACACACCAAACTGGCCACGTTTCCTCCTATCCATATACCACAACTTTTTGCTAGAGGATTTTTTGATATATCACTCATCCAGATTTTTTGAACATTTTATACAAAAAAATGCAAAAAAAAATTCCTGTTCGGGTGGCATATCAAAAAATCCTCTAGCAAAAAGTTCGGTATTTAATGTAGTAACATGAAAAACCATGAGAAAATATCTATACATCATCCACTTTTTCTAAATTTCGTTTGGGGTAACATGCAAAAAGGGGCCATTTTGAATAGACCACGACCCTTTTTGGGTAATAAAAGTACACGTAAAATATCAGCGTAAAAATACATACCTAAGTAAATGGAAGATTGCTCAACTTCTACAAGGTCCATTTGCATGTCAGAAATATTGTGTCTGGCTAAGTGTAAATTGAGTAAATTGGAACGAACCAAAAGGAGAATATAAATGTTTCTTCTTTGATGGTAAATAACACCATGCTAAGATTGACCAGACGTGAAAAATTTGCGACTGAGCTCATTCAGCACATTCTTGAGATCACGTGTACAAATAATCTATGCAAATGAATAAAGGGCAGATGATTTACAGGAGGTTTTGTAGATGCAGTACTGAATTTTGCCATCCGGACACATGCAATTTAAAATATGAATATAGAACATAGAATATCAGGCATATAAATTATCTTATTATGGCCAAGTGACACATGTATGGATCGGGCCAAATCTCCAAATCAATGCCCGCTGCTTTAAACACAATAATTCTGTATACTAGGGGTGTAACGGTACACATACTGAACCGTTCGGCACAGGACCTTGGGTTGAGTACGTTCCGTGTACAGAACGAAAGCAATGTTACTTTATCCACTAACGGAACGCACCTGCTCAAAACTAAGTTCACCCCTGTGACGTAGGTTGGTCATTATTATTGTATTTATGTTCCTTATTATTATTATTGTAGTTACATCAGTAGTTACACCGTCAGGTAGGTGAGTTGTTTGGTATTTGTAATATGGTGTAGTGTCACCTTATTAATCCCCTGTTCCGTTTCCCACTTCTCAGGTACCGCCCGCTAGGGGTGGGACGATACATCGATCCAGATCGATATATCGATCCATTATCAATGATCCAATAGGATCGATGCAACGTAAAAAGATCAATTCATATTGCGATACTCTTATTTTGAAAATCCCGTGGAGTCGTATGCGCTTGGCTCAACAGCACACAGCAGTAGCGTCTGAAACACGGACATTGCAACATAGCAAGGCTAGTGTGCCTATTTTGCAACCCAAAACAAACTTTGGGTTAAGTAGGACTTTGGACTACTTAAAATAGACTCCCCCTTCCACCTGATGGACATATACTATGTACCTGTACTACTATTATTTATATACATATAGAACTGCTCCACATGGTTTTTAATATATCATGCTTTAAGTACTGTAGTTTTAATGTAGTTTTTTTTATATAGTGGTCTTTTTATTGTAGTTTTAACTATTTTTTTTATATATAGTGGTGAGTGTCTATGTATTGTGACTGTATGTTTGTCTTTCAACCACTGCACAAATGAAGTTCCGAAAGGAAAATAAAGTAATTTGAAGTTGAAGTTGAACAAATCCCTGCTGTTTTATTCCGCAACGGGTCAAATGCATCCAACATGCTTTGCAATCCTCGCCATTCCTTTATGACCACGTCGTGTTAAAGACCGAAATTAACGTTACATTAGCGTAAGCTAACAACAAGCTAACCCTGTTCAGAGCCATAGACAGAGAGAACAGCAGAGTGGGGACTGGGAAGGAGGGGGCACGTGTTTGGAAAGATCAGATGAAGTATAGTATATTTATAGTAAGTGTACTGAGGATGGACAGATCGTTTTTTATCCACTTTTTCTCCTTATTTATTTTCTATTTTTCTCCCATCCCAATTTCGCATTGCCAATTCTCCCCTCCCCTGTCTCGAACGTTGCTAGACTATGCCTCCCACTGGTCAGCTGCAGTGAGGATCAAGCCTTGCATCACGTGTCCCCTCCGGTACACGAGGAGACAGCTGTCGCATCTTTTCACCTGAACAGCGCAATATCTCAGTGGCGAGGAGTAACGCGTGGGAGGCTCACGCTGCCCCCGATACTTCCTGATTCTGCTGTACAGGTGCACCAACCGACCTGTAAGAGTCGCTGTCCACAACATCCAATCCCCACCCACCGGCTTTCCCACCCCTAACACTGCCAATTGTGTTAGTATGAACGACCAGCCAAGCGGGTAGCAACGCCGAGAGCTGGGCTCGAACCCAGCATCTCCTGCGTTAGTGGCGAGCGCATTGCCCACTGCGCCACTTAGATAATGTTGATATTTAAACATAAAAAATACAATACATAATAAATGTATTCATGATCATCATGCAACATAAAACAAGAAGGAACGGTTTGGGAGAGGAAGGGATTTTAGGTTGCGTGTTGTGAGTTCCAAAAAGATTTACTTAAGGTTTAAAGCTCAATACCGTAATTTTCGGACTATAAGCCGCGCCTTTTTTCCCCATTTTTCGACCCTGCGGCTTAAATAACGGTGCGGCTAATCTATGGATTTGTACAGCTAACGGCCACTAGGGGACCTCCTAAATCTATGGATTTTACAGGTTACATGAAGAGTTTATCGCCGGCCACTAGAGGGCAGCGCCTTACCAGTACCCAACCGGATATGCCTTGCTCCGTTATGGTATAGACCACTATACTTCCGCGTTACATTGAAATCAGGGAGATTGCGGGGGGAGCAAATGAATGAATGTGGATGAGAGCCGTGATGTAAGTGGTTGCAGCTACGGCTGTGGGGGTGCTAGAGACATGATCCAATAGACTTGTATGCGCCTGAATCTCCTGAACACGGCGCGACCCATTCCTAATGGATCAGAACTAAATCGGCCGATATCAAGTCCCTTTTCCAGCACCTACTCCCCATACACATGCGCAGATCGTCAACGGAGTCTGGACGACGCAAGATGACGCACGAATGAATGTGGACTGTTCCATAAGAGGGGGGAGCTTCGGTGGCCAGTGTCCTTTCAGCCGAACAGGATAATGAAACAATGATCCCACTAAATGGCCAGACGCGTCTTATGGCGACATCTACAATTACCTCATTGAGTCTCCAGGTAGACTAATGTTTAGTGATGCACCGATGTGAAAATTGTGGCCGATACCGATAACCGATATTAATATTGCTGTTCTGGCCGATACCGATATTTACCGATGTCGATATCTCTGTATAGAAAACACTTTATGATAATCAAATAAAGAGCTATTTTCCAAAACGCATAATTTTTTTTACTTTTGTAACTTATTTTCAGAAATGACTGATATTTTGAAACTATTTAAGGCCAAAACATGTAAAAAGAAGAAAAAAAAGATTAAAAAAAAAAAAAAAAAAAAAAAAAAAAAAAAATTTAATATCGGCCCTATCTTGATATCGGACCGATACCGATGTGTAAAAAAACGGCCATATCGGCCGATATTATATCGGCGGCCGATATATCGTGCATCACTACTAATGTTTATATTTAAGTGCAGTGGTCTGTAGCCACTCACACTACCACCGAAGCTCCGCCCTCTGATGGAACAGTCCACATTCATTCGTGCGTCATCTCGCGTCGTCCAGACTCCGTTGACAATTCTGAAGGTTGATTTAGAATCAAAGGGGGGAGTGAAGGAATTCTGTGTTTTTCAATGTATGTAATGTATATATTGGGGGGAGATGACAGCATCTAACGGTGCTAGGTCAGAGAGGTAGCTGTGCATGGTGACGGTGGTGGAGGCGGTTTAGAGGCAAGCAGCAGTCAGTGGTAGCGAGCAGGGTGTCTGCATTCCCTCAGCACAAACAACTGATAAGAAACAGCAGCAGGAGGTTTGGGTCAGAGCGATGGGGAGAGGTTGACATTAACGAAACAGACGTTTTAATGTGTGTTAAAGGTTGAAAGCAGTTGCCATGACGGCACGTCACATAGTAACGAGGAGAGGGGCGGGCCCGTTGTTGCTATGACGAAGATCATATAAATCTAACAGTGGTTGCGGGTAAGGGCAGACTAAGAACGATTTAGACACGAAGCTGACGCGAGCGGACGTGGATCAGAGACGTCCATCTCTCTCTCACCCTTGCCGGTGGGGGAGGGGAGATGACACATCATCATTAGCTTCGGCTAACGGGAGAAGGGTTTCGGCTAACGACAAGGCCTTAGCCACCATTGGACTGAACAGCAGAAGAGACGATAGAATACTAGATTCATTTTTCTTCCAAAAGAATTTTCAAGGACAATACGAAATGGGTAACATCTGAGGCTTTTGTTTATGTAATAAACAACGTTTTCCAAGAAAGGTACTACGCGGCCTAGTGTCAAATTCTTATGCTTGCGGATTGCATTAAAGGGGGATGACAAAGATTGTACAGCCAGTATGAGACGTCGGAGAGATAAAACACAACGCAGAGTCAACGGATACAGAGGGGATAAGTGACACGAGCCAACAGATGAAGAGGTGATACTGGCTGATTGATCGGAATCTAACACTATCATAATCTAGAACTAGGTTATGTCATATTGTAGGCTGTTTAACAAAAATAAAATAGATTTCCGTTGTCTTTATACAGTATGTATGAACCATTAAATGGGCAATTGTCTCTGTATAAATCACGTTTGTGACTAGGCCTGTCACGATAACACATTTGCCTGGGCGATTAATTGTCCCAGAAATTTTTGCGATAAGCGATATTATTGCGGTTTTGAGAGATTTCTTTTTGAGAAATGTATTTCCCAAAAGTTTTCAATTAACCTTTTAATTTTTTTTACTAATATAATAGCATAATAATGCAAGGAAACCGTTTCAAAGTGCAATAAACCTTTATTTAACATTGGAAGACATTTTAAATATCCTAAATAAAAAAATGCTCAGTTTGATTGTTTATTATAAAACACTGAAACTGGAAACAAGCCCTCTGTCTGGCTTTTTGTGTCATCCTTTTAACATGTACATGTATCATTAATGTACCTTGCGGTACCATGTACAAAATGTTAATAAAGTATGAGGAAAAAACTGTGGAAACGTAATAAATAAAAAGGCAGTGAAACAATAATCAAATTAACACCAAAATATCTCTATTGGAATGGAGACTTCAGCACAGGATAAACTAGGGATGGGCAAAAATAATCCAGATCGATTGATCACATGATGTACTCGAGTACTCGTGGAGGAAAACGCTGTACAAAATAAACGTCTTTTCCGGTGTTTTAGACTTTTATTTTGAAGCCCACCGCTCCGTCTTTTAGCCTTTTATTTTGAAGCCCACCGACCGGAGCGGAAGTATTGTTGTTATTATCCTAGCAGAACGTATGAGCGGCCAACTTGTCTCGTCCGGTTCTGTGTTTTTGAGCTAATGATAAAACAAATGTTGAGATTGTTGGTGAACAACTAACTTTATGTTAGTTTTTTTTTTTTTTTTTTAATCTTTTCCCCCCTCCATTTTCCTCCGATTTTCTCCCATCCCAATGTTAGTCGTATGCCAATTCCCAGTCCCTTCCTGGTCGCTGCGCACTTACCCCCCACAGTCAGATCATATGGGAGAGTGGAGGCTACCACGTGCTTCCTCCGACACACGTCCAGCCAATCACCGCTTCTTTTCACCTGGCAGCGCGGATTCTCATCGAGAGGGCGTAGCGTGTGGGAGGATCACACTATCCCCCTCAAGTCCTATCCGCGCTTAGCAGGCGCCCCGACCGAACTGTAGGAGTCGCTGTTTACAACGACCCGGACCCACCCCGCCAGCTTCTCCCACCCTCTAATACAGCCAATTGTATTAGTGCAGACGGCCAGCCAAGCTGGTGACAACCCCAGAGCTGTGAGCTGGATTCGAACAGGCGAATCCAGCTCACAGCTCTGGGGTTGGTGACGAACGCAATCTCCGCTCGGCCACCGTCATCGTAAGGTTTGGGGCTGGGAAGGCTTCCGATTGGGTAAACGTAAACAGGATGTTAACGTCATTACGTTTACCGGAAGTAAACAAACAGCTGCGACCGGTATTCTCAGCTACTGTGCTAGCGTACCAAACAACATTAACCAGACTCTCGGTGTGTCTATTCTGCTAACGTTAAAGGCCTCTACATGCTACAGCAACTTCAAAGCAACTGCACCACAACATCGACAAAGCAAAGGTGTTGCAGACACTCTGCCTTTATGCTTCTGCAACATCGACGCACAGCCTATGTAACATTGTACCCCGTATGTAGCAACCCATTGATAACAAGCAGACAAATAAGCATAATTTTTACTTCCGGGCGGGGGGTTTCAAAATAAAAGAGCGACGTCTAAAAGCACCGTAAATACGTTTATTCTTTACAATATCTAACGTTACACGAACCTAAACTAATCTAAAGTTAGTTTAGGTTCGTGTTAACGTTAGATAATGTACAAAATAAACGTATTTACGGTGCTTTTAGACGTCGCTCTTTTATTTTGAAATCCCCCGACGGAAGTATTATAGTGTCTGTTGCTAGCAGCTTAACTTTTGCCGGCCAGTTCTGTGCTTTTTCTAGCTAACGTATCATCATTAGTTTCCAAAGGAGAGGAGAGAAAGACCGCGGCTCACATGCAGCTCAAACTACCTGTTGGAATAAATTAATTGATTGATGTTTAACTTGTCCCTGTGTGTGTCCAGTCATTTCGACTAGCAAATGTTGTATTTAACGTTACCTCAGGATACCATTGTATTTAGTTGGTTAGCTATGTAGCTAATGTGGATAGAATTTTGTATAGCATCAATACTAGCTGGCTGGCTACAGCTTTATTTACTAAATTATGGAGGCTTTTTAATCGTCAAGGTAAGAGGATTTGTCATGATCAACTGAAGGCCTATGCTATGGAACAATATGTGCCCCTGTTCGCGATCATCTATGTGTACTGTAGCCTATGCGCGATCATGCGCAGAAAGACCGGGGGGAACTAATTCCGAAAAATGCGTGAAAAGCGTTTACATGGACAGAAAAAGCTTTAATTCGGAATGATAAACGGAATAAACCGGCCACTTACATCGGAATGGATTTTATTTCGGAATGGCCATTTTCATTCGGAATTAAGTATTTTCAGATGTTTACATGATAACTTTAAATAGGATTTAACGTTAATTCCGAATGAAAAGGGGAATAAACTGTCCATGTAAACGCAGCCACTGAAATGAAAAAATATTTCATCAACTAAGATATTTAGTCAACAAAAGGCTTACCTGTATGCCTGATATGTGGTGCGAAATTTGCGAACAATGAAAATTTTACTTTTTATTTTATAGATTTTCCACAAGTAAGGGAATGACTAATAGAGCTGCATAGTTCAGGGTTTTATTTCAAAGTAGGTCTACAGATGCCAGTGTTTTTTCTCCTTTTCTGTGTTTTATTTCAAAGTAGGTCTACACATGGTATTCTTTTTTCAAAGTGGACTACTTTCTATTTTATAAATGTTCCACAAATAAGGAAAGGACTCAAATATACCTGAATAGTTCAGGGTTTTATTTCAAAGTCGGTCTACAGACACCAGTGTTTTGTCTCCTCTTCTGTGGTTTTTTATAAAAAAATAGGTCTATACAGCCAGTATTTTTTTCTCCTCTTCATAAGAGTTTGAGGTTTTCCTTTGGTAAAAACAGGTAAAAACAGCAATTAAAAAGTCAAAGATTTTCTTTTTGTTGCTTTATAATTCCATTAATGCAACAAACTGTGTGCTATAAGTATAATAAATCGCAAATTACTTTGGGTATGCAATTGTCAGGCGTTTTATGCTAAATGTGGGGTATGCTTGGGGATATATAAAACGTTATACACTGTTATCTTCATTTTAAGGGTAAATAGGTTGTGCGGCTCCCTGAGCATTTTATTTTGTGGGACGGGGGAAAAGTGGCTCTTTTGATAGTAAAGGTTGCTGACCCCTGCCTTAAGGAATGAAATAAGTCTGCCATGGCTACATGCTAACGCTAACGTTGTTTTGAAAACCTGGCAGCGATAAGGGAATCGAAAGTCACGGGAGGCACACGGTTCCAGGCATCGGCCAATTAGGAACCGGTTCCCAACGGGAACCGGTTTTCGATTCCCATCCCTACCTCTGAAAGCTTTTGACTTTTTGCATTGAGACAGTTCTTCCCACTGGCGTCTCCAACGTCTCACCATTGACTCATTGATGCCAAGGGTACGTGCAGCAGCTCTATTTCCTTCTTTTACTGCCAGATTGACTGCCTTTAAATTAAAAGCTGCATCATATGCATATCTATGTTTATTTTCCATAATGAGGGTTTGTGCATGAAAAATTCCTTTGCACAAACTGTCTCGCTCTCGTAATGTCTGTCTGTCTTGCGCTCGTTCTGTCTCTCGGTTCCACTTTTACTTCCGCGCGCTACCTGCACTCTTTTCCGGCCTCCAGCTTTTGCTTTCGTTTTTAGGAGGATTTAGGAGGTCCCCTAGTGGCCGTTAGCTGTAAAAACCCATCTTCCAAAAGAAATATAATACCTAAGTTGTTTGTTATTTTCTTTTAGTTTTCCCCATTTTTTTTTTTAATATTGTAAAGGCCTATTTTCTTTGTTGCATGTGCAAATGTTTGGTACTTTATTTTGAGCAAACACATCGCAACCCCCCCCCCCCCCCCCCCCTTTCCTCAGCAAAATGAATAAATGTAAATGTAAATGTATTATAAGGAAGACCTAGTATTCATATGATGTGGGTCAATCTAGCCAGATAATTTCTTATTCTGATTGTCGCACTGCACGCTACCGGTACACCAACGAGTCACAAAGAAAAGCAACAGAGAACAGGCACTGCTTCCAATCGCCGCTGCAGTCAAGCCAAGGCACACAAAGGGTTAAGTCTTTCTAGCCAAGCTGTTGTTCTAAAGAGCGTGCAGCATAGGGGCGAGATGACAAGGCAGAGGTGCGCGCATAGTGGCGACTGTCGAGGCGAAAACAGTACTAAACTGTAGTTGATTAAATTGCTTTCTTATGACATTTAGGGTGTGTTCACATCTGAAAGTCCAGGACTTTCTGGTAGACCAAATGTGAAAATGATACATTGTTTGATTTTGGTCTGCGTTCACACTACCCTGTTTGGTGCGGATCTAATTTGTAAACAAAGGACATGCTGTCGCCAAGTCATTCATCTATTGGACTAGCACTCATAAACGTAAACAGTTGCGCAGAGAGAGAGAGAGCGAGAGCGAGAGCGAGAGCGAGAGAGCGAGAGCGAGAGAGCGAGAGAGAGAGAGCGAGAGAGAGAGAGCGAGAGAGCGAGAGAGCGAGAGAGAGATTGATTTTTAAACACAACTTTATTTTCTCACTCAGCAATCAACAATACATCAGAATGTATACTGCAAAAAACAGAACAGCAACTCAAATCAAGAAAAATAAGACAAACTTCACATCAGAACAAAACCAAAAACCAACTCCAACTCCTCCACAACTGTACACAACACCCACTTGTAACACCATATCATCTCAAACTCTGCTACATTGCTGGTCAACTTGTAAAAATGAAAATCCGTTCGTAACCTTGCCTTTACCATACCTCTAAACAAAATAGCGGTATCTACCAGCACTGAATCCTCAATCTTTTTCCTCCTACTTAGATAAATGGCCATTTTTGCCTGACCCAGCAGGAAGTTGAAGAGCTGACATTTTAACCTCCTCTTCCTGCTGTACCTGAACCCCAAAATAAACATCTCTGGAGTAAGATGTTCATCAAACAGCACAAACATGCGGGTCAGGAACTGAAAAAAAACCAAGAGCCTGTCACACTTTAAAAAACAGTGAAAAACTGTTTCCCTCTCTGTGCAGAAAGGACAGGTATCTTCAACATCAGAATTAATCACAGAGACAAAAGCGTTCACAGCAACTGCACCATGTAAAATTCTCCATTGTAAATCCCCAACCCTTTTAGTTAACGGTGGTTTGTACAGTGCTCTCCACTCAGGCCTCTGAGCCTCCTGTAGGCCCAGATGAGCTCTCCATGGAGTGTCGACCCTATCCTTCAGCCTGTTTTGGTTCAACACTTTAACACACAGGTAGTACATAGCTTTGCCCACCATGGTGCTCAGCCTGCAATCAGCAGCACTGCTCACCTCTAACAGACAACCATCACATTTAAAAATAGGGATAAGTTTCACCTCAGGAAAAGAATCATTTACAGCAGGCAATAACTGACCATTACAATAATCAACACACATTTCCAGTTCATTATCAGTCAGCTGCTGTTTCCAGCCTCCCAATAGGCGGCCCATCACCCTGACAGACCTTGTGCCCAGCTGTGAGGCCAGACCGGCAGCATTATCAAAAAGGGGACCGCACACCTCCAGCACATTACCCAACGTGAACATCTTCGCCTCACACAGCCTTTGCCTCAGTGCTGGCTCGGCCCCACCCTGAAAACGAGTCCCATGAACCACCGGCTCCCTCAGAAGCCAGTACAAAGAGCCACCGTCCTTCAGTCTCTCTTTCGTAAACAAGCCCCACACTGTTAACAGTCCCTTGTAGAAACGGGGCAGGTTTTTCATTGTACATCCCTTTAAATCCATGAGGAACATCGGCTCAGCCAGACTTAGCCCACCACACCGCTCCAGTATGGCTCGGGCCACAGGTCTCCAGACCAGATCAGCCGGTCCTGTCAGGAGTCTCTGTATGAAACGGAGCCTGAACGCAGCTCCCCTACTTGCCAAGTTGACAAGCCCCTGTCCCCCTTCCTCCTTGGGCAGGAAAAGGACACTCTGCGGGACCCAGTGCAACCGGTCCCAGAAGAAGTCCACCATCAACCCCTGCACCTTAGACAGTAAGTTCAGCGGCGGGTCCGTACATGCTAGCCGATGCCACAGCATGGAGGACACAAGATTGTTGATAATAAGGACCCGACCTTTCAGCGACAGTTTTGGAAGAATCCATTTCCATCGCTTCAGCCGGCCCTCCACTTGCTCCACCACACCGTCCCAATTCTTGGAAGAAAATACCTCATCCCCAAGATAAATCCCCAAGTACTTTAGGCCTCCCCTCTTCCAAGTCAGGCCTCCAGGTAACACAAGTCCATCAATTGGCCCTTTACCCACTGCTAAGGCCTCACTCTTCTGCCAGTTCACCCTAGCAGAAGAGAGTACCAAAAGCCCTCACATTTGAATGTACAATATTAATATCGTGCTGGGACTTTACCATAATCATGACATCATCAGCATATGCAGACAGTTTGAATTTTATGTCACAACCCGGAAAAGAAAAACCCGACAAATGAGTCCTTAATCTGTGTAACAGCGGCTCTATGGCCAGACAGTACAACATTCCTGATAAAGAACAGCCCTGTCGGACTCCCCTCTGAACCTCAAAAGGCGCACTTAAACCACCGTTAATCTTAAGTACACTCTCAATGTCTCTGTACAAGACCTGGATCATAGCTATAAGCCCAGAGCTGAAACCAAAAGCCTGCATTGCTTTCCACAGGTACTGATGTTCAACTCGGTCAAAAGCCTTTTCTTGATCTAGAGAAATCAGACCAAGTTCACAACCCAAAACACCAGAGAGGTCCAAAATATCTCGAATCAACGTAATGTTGTCAGATATCAACCTGCTGGGCACACAGTAGGTTTGGTCCACATGGATGACCCGCTCCAGCACCTTCCTCAGTCTCATTGCCAGTACCTTTGAGAGCACTTTATAATCGGAGCAGAGTAAAGACACTGGACGCCAGTTCCTGATGTTCTGTAAGTCTCCCTTCTTGGGCAGGAGAGTGATGACCGCTCTCCTACAGCTCAGAGGCAGCCTCCCCTTTCTCAGACTATCACTGAGGACACTCAAAAGATCCTCACCAATCACAGACCAGAGAGACTTGTAAAAATCAACCGGGAGACCGTCAATCCCAGGCGCCTTCCCACTCTGCATGCTCTGCAAAGCCTCTAGCAGCTCTTGGCCTGACAGCAGTGCTTCCAGCTCTGCGCCGTCCTCAGCTGAGACTCTAGGGAGGCCCTCAAAGAAGGACCGTGCCACCTCCGGCTCTTCTTGGTACTCAGTTCTATAGAGCTCTTTGTAGAAACCAACCGCACGGAGGTCGGCTGTCTCATGCAGCATCTGCCCAGTGTCTGACCTCAGAGAGTGTAGCAGCCTCTTTTGGCCATTCTTGCTCTCCAAACCAAAGAAAAAGTGAGACGGAACATCCATCTGGACCACATTTTGAAAACGGGATCTAACCAGAGCGCCCCTAGCAGAGATACCCAGCAGGTCAGACAGAGCTGATTTTTTCCTTTTGAAAACTTCAATATGTTCTCTTTCTCCAGTGGAGCCTGCCAACTCCTGCATCTCCATCACTTCTCTCTCCAGAGCTCTCATAGATCTGGCCATGTCTCTTGTAACATTGAGAGTGTACTGTAGGCAAAGCTGTTTTATATGTATTTTACCTACATCCCACCACTGTTGCAGTGAACTAAAGTCACGTTTAGTTTGCCTATAGTCAGCCCAAAAAGAACCAAAAGCATCCTTAAAACCATTATCAGCCAACAGAGAGACATTAAAGTGCCAATATGCACTTTTACACTTTACATTTTTTATAAAAATAGAACACTGGACAAGGGAGTGGTCAGATAAACCCACCGGACTTATGGAACAGCTTGTGACCACACTCATGTGATGTTCAAAACAATACAAACGATCAAGCCTGGCTAACGATAAATAATTATCCCTGGAATGAGCCCAGGTATACTGCCGCTGATTACTGTGGAGATATCTCCAAATATCACACAGTTCAATGGTTTCAACCAGTCGTATTAGACAGGCTTTAGAAGCCGCATGCGGCTCCTGATGATTCCTGTCTAACACGGGATCTTCAGTGCAGTTAAAATCACCACCCACAAACAGATACTCCTCACTACTACAAGCACTAAGAGTATCTTTTAATTTATCCAAAAACAATAACCTTTCCAACCCCACCGTTGGAGCGTATACATTTACAAAACACATCTTTACATTTTCAAATACAGCACAGAGTTTAAGCAACCTGCCTGGAATGATCTCATCAACAACACATGAAGCAGGTAGAAAATCCCTAGAAAAAAGAAAACCAACTCCCCCACTGTTACTACTCTTATGACTGAAGAAAGCTCCCCCACCCCACTCCCTCTTCCAGTCAGATTCATTTTCAACCGTGCTGTGAGTTTCCTGAAGAAAAGTAACATTTAGCTTCTTGCCCCTAATCAGGCTGTACAGGGCAGCTCTCTTACCATCTTCTCTAGCACCATTAACGTTTAAAGACCCCGGTTTAAATTCACACATGTTTAGTATACAGCACAGCAGCAACCAAACAATAGCAAAAAAACACATTAGGCCTATACATCATCAGGACCAACAGCCTCCTCATTGATTTTTGCTCTGACTCTTGATAATATTTTCTTTAAGCGGAATCCCTCTTGGTGAGAGAAAAAAGGTAGCCCTGCGTCCTCCCCACTCCTCATGTGTATTGTGACAGAATCATGAAACTTCCTTAAATCAGGGAAAAGTTCCTCTAATTTAATAGATTTACCTTTGGTATTTTTCAAAAATGTTTTTATCTGTTCGAAAGAGAACTCAGGCTGTGATAAATCACTCAAGAGCACATCCTCCTCTTCCTCACTGCTGTTACTACTGTCCTGTGACTGTGCGTCCTGTCCTTTCTTTCCTGAGCTTTGCCTCGTTTGAGAGGGGGCGGGGATCTGCTCCTTCCTAGCTGCCTTCGCGTCCTGCCCGCCAGTAACCCTCTAAGTAGCCCTGCTTTTCCTCTTTCGTACAACTTTTGAAAAATCCATCTCTGTCTCATCCTCCTCAACCAGTACAGACTCCGCTATCCTGGTTGCTGTACTCTCTAAATCCTCTCTCACTTCGACCTGAGTATCACTGTTCAAATCAATTAGCAGATTCCCCTGTATAGTGCTGATGCTTTGCGCGGCTTGCGCCTGCACAACATTTCCCCCGCTCTCTCCACTGTGTACCTGCGCTTTTGCAATAATTGCAACTGGCCTCTCACTCACACTTGTCTCCGCTGCTGTGCGTGTAACAGTAGGTGTACTCGCTGCAGTGCGGGCAGCTGCCGAAGGCTTATTCGCTGCTGGCTGACTGCTATCTGCGGTCTTTGTAGCCTCCGCGCCAGCAGTCGGCTGTTCACCCCTTTTCGCTGGGCACGCACAAATTAAATGATTCTCTTCCCCGCATCCAAAGCATTTCATTCTGCCTGAGCTCACATGAATGTCGTAGTCAAAATCGTCCAGCCTGAATTTGAAAACTAAACTCAGTTCCTCATCTTTCTTCTTCAGAATCATATACATTACATTTTACATTTAGTCATTTAGCTGACGCTTTTATCCAAAGCGACTTACAAGTTCTGTACGACAAGCCATCAGGAAGGGCACAACTCTATCAGCTGAGCAACAATGTTCATCAAAGTGTTGAGTGCTACAGTGTAGGTTAGTTTATTAGGACAAGTGCATGACAGTACGGTTAGTTAGGGTTAGATTTTTTTATTGTTTTTTTTTTAATTCAGATAATGGTTGAAGAAGTGCGTCTTTAGTCGACGGCGAAAGATTGGACGTGATTCGGCTGTCCTAACTGGGGTGGGTAGTTCATTCCACCATTGTGGGGCAAGGACTGAGAATAGGCGACTTCTCTTTGATGACCCTCCCGGAGCTTGGATAGGAGTAGGTCTGAGGCGGCCAGAAGATGCAGAGCGTAGGGGTCTTGAGGGTGTGTAGTTAGAGACCATTGACCGGAGGTAGGCGGGAGCGGTTCCCTTTGCCGCACGGTATGCTAGGTCGAGGGCCTTGAAGCGGATTCGTGCAGCAATGGGGAGCCAGTGCAGGTCCCTAAGAAGTGGGGTGACATGGGCCGACTTCGGTAGGTTTGAGATCAGGCGGGCCGCTGCGTTCTGAATGAGTTGAAGAGGCTTAGTGGCAGTGGCCGGGAGGCCAGCGAGCAGTGCATTGCAGTAGTCGAGGCGGGAGATGACTGTTGATTGGACGAGGAGTTGGGTGGCTTCTTTTGTCAGGAAGGGGCGTATCCTTCTGACGTTGCTCAGGAGGAATCGGCAAGTTCTGGTCGTCGCTGCGATGTGAGCAGAGAAGTTCAACTGGTCGTCGAGGACAACACCAAGGTTCTTGGCGGTCGGGGACGCAGTCACAGCTGTATTCTCGACTGTGATTGAAAGGTCGGTTAGGGGGGAGGATTTGGCCGGCAGGTGGAGCAATTCTGTTTTGCTTAGGTTCAGTTTGAGGTGGTTGGACGTCATCCAGGCTGAGATGTCGGACAGACAGGCCGAGATCCGCTCAGAGACGTGGATATCTGAGGGAGGGAAGGAGAGGAAGAGTTGAGTATATGCACTTGTCTCCTAAAACAGCGGTTCTCAACAGGGGTTCCGCGGCACACAGGGGTTCCGCGGAGAGCTGTCAGGGGTTCCGCGAGATGCCTGGCAATGTTCTTTAAAAATATAGAATGACAACAGTCTTATTTTGAAAATCCTATAGCGGGTCTCATTTATGCCCACGCGCAGCTCCAGCTATAATAACTAGGCTCCGAAAGCTAGCAACATTAAGGTCATTATGATACTCTTATTTTGAAAATCCGTGGTGTCGTGACTCATATCCGCTCCAGCACACAGCCAATAGGATGCATCTCAGGCAGGCTGAGCAGTGAGCAGTAGCGTCTCTCAGCTCAGACAGCGTCTGGATCTGGAACGCGGACATTGAAACACAGCAAGGGTAGTGTTTTTGCGACCCAAAACAAATCCCTGCTGTTTTATTCCGCAACGGGTCAAATGCATATAACATGCTTTGCAATCCTTGCCATTCCTTTATGACCACGTTGTGTTTAAGACCGGAATTAATGTCCCGTTACCATAAGCTAACAACAAGCTAAAGCCCTGTTCAGAGCGACAGAGAACAGCAGAGTGGGGACTTGGAAGGAGGACTGGGGAGGAGGGGGGGGGGGGGGGGGCATTCTCCCTCTATGTGTGTGCGTTTGAAAAGATGATGAAGTCAGACTACTATATTATATTGATAGTAAATGTACTGAGGGTGGACAGACAGATTATGTTGATATTTAAACATAAAAAATACAATACATAAATGTATCCATGATCATCATGCAACATAAAACAATTGCAGGAACGGTTTGGGAGAGGAAGGTGTTTTAGGTTGCGTGTTCCAAAAAATTTACTTAAAGTTTAAAGCTCAATATATCAAAACGTGGCACTTTATAGTGAACAGGCACTTTATAGTGAATCCAAATTCTTTTTGGATTACAGAAAATTATCCCTAAAGTGCTATCTGTTGCAGCTGCACTGTTTTCCATGAAAATACCATATTTGGATAAGTTTGACCATTTCTAAAAATCTGAAAATCATTATTTAATAAAACACAGAAAAGTATCACCAAGTTACTCTGGATAAAAAAATACTTTACAGACAACATTGAGACAAAGCTTCCTGACACATCTCCATCCAAACTCTTGGAAGAACTCATTGAAATCTCATCTGATACCACCTGGAGAGCTAGTTTAAGAGTGTGGTGCTGAGTACCAAGTATCTCATGATGCTGCAGTTAAGGTGTTGATACCATTCAGCCCCACATATCTGTGTGAAGCTGGCTTTTCATCCATGACAGCTCTGAAAACAAAATATAGGGCCAAGTTGAGCCTTGAGGATGACATGCGTGTTGCCTGGTCAAAGATCTCCCCACGTATTGACCGTATTATTAGCCAGCAGCAGCGGACCTCGCATTGAGCTAGAAATGTCCACTGAGTGAACAAGTGCTTATTTTCTGTATTTATTTATATTTTTTGAGAAATGGTAACTTGGTGATCCTTTTCTGTATTTAAAAAAAAATACATGATTTTCTGTTTTTGAGAAATTGTCAAACTTATCCAAATATGCTATTTTTATGGAGAACAGTGCAGCTGCAACAGATAGCACTTTAGTGATCCTTTTCTGTATTTAAAAAAAAAACTTTTGTCATCAGATTCAGACAACTTTATTGATCCCGCGTGGGGCAATTCATATTTGCAGATTCACCAACAAGCAACAAAGACAAACAAACAACAAAACATCTCAACGACAGCACGGCAAATAAAGAGTCATTGTATCATCATTGTAGCAAAAAAGACAGGACCGGGAAAGTCTTTATCGTATGTAGGGGTGCCCTGGAATATTTTATTGAACACAGGGGTGCCTTGGCAGCAGAAAGGTTGAGAACCCCTGTCCTAAAAGACACGACATGTTTAACGTGACGCGAGGTCCCCCCGAGAGAGAACATTGTAATCGGTGAAACTAACTGCCCGTGTCTTGACAGTTCTTTCTCCAAAAGTCCATTTTTCAAAAACGGGGGGACATTAGATATTATAACACGTTTGGCTGGGTTCGGGGGGGTGACGAGTGGAAACACCGTAGTAAGCGTCTCCCGAATCACCACTCCACTTTCCACCATCTGATTCACTTTAACGGTAGAATCAAGAAAAATTACAACTGCCCGATTCATTCTAGAAGCTGACTTAACGCTTGCATATCCCACAACTGCGCCGATAGCCAAACAACATTCTTCCACTGAGACACCGTGGTCTGGAGAGAGTCGCAAGCCGTGTTTGCGTGTAAGTCTCTCCAAACCGGAGGGTGCTCCTCCCTGCTCCGCCATGCCTGTGTAAAGGCACGACGCAGCGGCAGCACTCACCAAACAATTGTCACTTAGATACTACGGCTAAACTCAACCGAAACAACTAAAGCCAACACTCTCGTAAAAGCAAACAATAAATAAGCAATAGTCTAATTCATAACATTAAACACAACAAGTTAGAGAAAAAGTTAAGAGTTTCACTCACACCGCAAACGCTCCTCCACGCTCCACCACCATACACACGCATGCGCACAGAGAGAGAGAGAGAGAGAGAGAGAGAGAGAGAGAGAGAGAGAGAGAGAGATAGACTGTCCGCGCGCGGCGCCAGTCTAGAGACAGAGAGAGGAAGAGAGAGACTGTCCGCGCGCGGCGTCAGTCTAGAGAGACAGAGAGGAAGAGAGAGAGGCAGAGAGAGAGAGAGAGGAAGAGGGAGACTGTCCGCGCGCCTGTCTTTCATTGAGTTAGGTCGCGCGCAAGCTGTCACTTGGCGCTGTCAAGTTGGGTCGCGCGACCGCCGCCACTAGGCACCTGTCACTCATTTGCTCTAGATTAGATACTATATAAAGTTCGTTTTGCGTTCACACCAACAGCAAACGAACCATGGTCCACTTTGAAACGAACCGAGTCCCAACTTTTCAAGAGGACCATGGTTCGGTTGTTTGGTCCTCATTATAGTTCGGTTTGCGTTCAGACCTGTACAAACCAAACGGTCTATTGATCTAAAGGGACCATGGTCCACTTAAAGTGGACCAAACAGGGTAGGTGTGAAGGCGCCTTTAAGTTGCATTAAATCCACTCGAACGAAATTCGTTCGCTCATAACATTTGTGACATTCTAAATGTTGTTTAATGACAAAACGGCCTGACTCGCGTTTTATGATGGTATTTTCAGAGTCAGTGCAACGCGTAATAACACTGGCGTTTGTCACTAGTTAAGTTGCTATAACTTATAACGTTAAGATACGTGTATTAACATTTCGCTATCCTTGTGTGTTTCAACACCTCGCTAAGTGCACGCGCAGACAGACCACACCCAGCTTCTTGTTTGTAGTCTTCCCACCAGCATTGGGACACAATACCGTCGGACAAATAACAAGAATTAACTCATTTACAAGTTGTATTAAGTTTAGCAAATAAGGGAACAGATAAATAACATTTCAATGCAGTCAAAAAAGCAATATTTCGATTTTTACATTTTCGGGTTTGGTCACGTTGAGTCACATATAAGCCGCAGGGTAGAAAAATGGGGGGAAAAGGCACGGCTTATAGTCAGAAAATTATGGTATGTTGCAAAGTCTTCAATCTCTGGACCAAAAGATTTCCCTATGGAAATTCCCAACTTTGACCAGGGACCGGCCATATACAGGAGGGTCTACCCACTCTACCGGCTAGTGCAAGACAGTCAAAGCTATTCCCTTTATAAAGAGTAATGAAACACATTTATTATTTTATTTTCCATCAATCAGACTCTTCAAGAATGTATGTTAAAATACCTCACTTTATGGTAAAGGAAAATCACAGATTGGGGCTTTATGGAAAGAATGAGAGGAGGGAAAGCTATGGACACAGACAGAGACAGACAACTGTGCTGCAACAGAGGAAAGACAACAAGAGAAAATAAAGACAAGAACAAGAAAAGTAACATACTGATATCCTGATGGTCTGTGGGCTCCTCCTTCAGCCCAGTGGAAATGTCCATGGTTGGGTCTAGTGTGTCCTGGGCCTCTTCTCTCTTAATCATCAGTAGGTCACTGGGTGGATCTGGAGCAGAGGGAGACAGCAACTAAGTACTTACAGTAGCATGGAAAAGTATTTGCCCACTTTCTGATTTCCTCTGTAATTATATCCTCCTTCCTATTGACCCAAGATGGCGGCGCATGCACAACACGAAGGGAAACAGCAAGCGCTCAGGGGCTCAGGAGGTAGAACGGTCGTCTGGTAATAAGAAGGTTCCTGGTTCGATTCTATTTCTGTCTCCACAGTATAGACAGGGACCATCATTTTGGAGTCATTAGACAAAAAGATTAGCAATAATAATAAATTTTATACAATGGCATGCAAATATCTTGATTCCGATTGGCTGAAACAGTCAAGTTAGCCGTTGTTATTTCCTATAACACACTCCACGTGACCCCAGATCCCTCCCACAACCGAATTACTTTTTTTTTCGTTTTTCTGAATGAGTCTGAATGAGTCCGCCATAGATAGACAAATGGAAGTATGAATATCTTTTGAACGAATCCTCCAAAAAAGATAGTCAACTGGAATATGTTAGTTCGTTACACATGTTGGATTATGTAATTGGTTTGTCATGACCCAAACAAAAAAATAGCAGACTTTTAAAAAAAATAATTATTTGATTGATTTCTGGCATGTTTCTTGGTAGCAGATAGTAATTTCAGAGGGTAGATCTGGGGCAGAGGGAGACGGCAAAATAAAGTGCACCAAATAGTTAGTGCACCAAACGGCGCACGACCAGAGGGTAGACTTCGAATCAGTGCTTCACTTTCAATAACGAATGCGTGCTTGCCGAATCCCAAACAATATTCATGCTGCAAAGTCATCCTCTAAAGATAGACATTTAGACTAGAGGCAGGCTATATGCTATAAAGAGTAGACTACTACTAAAAAAATTTAAATAAAATGTATTCCAACCTTTTTTTTTTTTTTTTTGCTGTTATATTGCTGCGGTATTAAATATTACGCAAGTTTGTGCTGTAAGGAAAAGATCAATACCGCGGCAGCTCTAATTACTAGGGATGCACGATAATTATCGGGCCGATAATTATCGGGCCGATATCAGCAATTATGACGTCATCCCGATAAACTCGATAACGTTATTGATAGCTCCGATAACATATAATACATTTTTTGGTTAAAAGAAATCCGGTGTGGGTGGATTTGGATGAAGGGTTTTTATTATAGCCTCCTCCCGTTTTGCCAGTACTGTGGTAAAACTGATAGCATGTGGTTTAGGAACAGGGAGTTTTTCACAAATCCAGCGCTCCCTTTCTTGGCTGTGACGTAGTCACGTTACATTCGGGGACAGACAGTCGTTCTGCCAATTACGTCCCACGGCTTGCACCCACCTCTTCTTCTTACCACCAATCAGAAGCTCTCGTTCGTTTATTTACCTCCGGATTGTCAGCCATTACTCTACTCGGAGCTAACGTTATCTCCCCGCCAGCCACATTGACAAGTACCAGCACTTATACATTACTGGCAAATGTCTTGTTGCACTTGTGGCAACGAGCGTTGTCAGCATCGACTTTAGTAAAATAGACCCAGACTTTTGAACATTTCGTTCTGTCCGCCATTATGAGAGCAGAGCTGTCTACTCGGCAGCGCAGCACCAGTGTCTGTGTCTGTGTCTGTGTCTGTGTCTGTGTGTGTGTGTGTGTGTGTGTGTGTGTGTGACGTGTGTGTGTGTGAGTGAGTGAGTGAGTGAGTGAGTGAGTGAGTGTGTGTGTGTGGGAGGGGAAGAGAGGCGAGAGCACAGCAGGCAGAGAGCACAGAGCTCCCTGTGCAGGCAGACACACAGGCAGGAGAGATATAGATTAGACAACTGCCAACAAGATTAGTTTGCGACGTTTAAATTCCTCAAAAAAAAACTCTCTCGAGTACCGATAGCAGTACCGATGACGTCGGAGCTTATAAATACTAAAAAAAAATTGATAAAAAATAAATATATATATATATATATATACTAGGGCAGGGGAGGAAATTAGGCCACTTTACTCGCCAAATGCGAGTATTTTTTACGTTTGGCGAGTGATTCATGAAGACCACTCCCAGTCTGGCGAGTTGACAGTGCCACGAGAGCACTGCACAAGACCCGCGGACATATATAATGTTTAATAAACGTTCCCGCAGTACTGGCCAACCCGCGGACATATATAATGTTTAATAAAAGTTCCCGCAGTACTGGCCAACCCGCGGACATATATAATGTTTAATAAAAGTTCCCGCAGTACTGGCCAACCCGCGGACATATATAATGTTTAATAAAAGTTCCCGCAGTACTGGCCAACCCACGGAAATATAGAATGTTGAATAAAAGTCCCGTGGTACTGGCCATCAGTCAAGGAAGCACTCGCAAACAGATAACGTTAAACACAGAAGATGGAAAACAGACAGACTGAGCAACGGGGAACTGCATCCAACCCTAGTACAACTCTCGAGTCCAAGGCAAGGACACATTTAAATTACAGAGGTGTATGTTAGTCTATTGCGCACCGGACTACGACGTAAGGTTAGACATTTTATTTCATGCTCAAAAGCCCCTGGCTTGCACATCGCAGTCACGAAAGGGGCTAGCTCCATATCTATGGCTAGCTCAACCAGTGCACAACAGCAGACCAACCCAACTGACGTTACCACAACACTTGACGGTACTTCACAATCACAGCACTGTCGTAAGGCCACCGTGCCGTCTTAAAGGCACAGTGAACACTCGGATGCATACACAACATTGACGTGGCTTGACAACCGAGGTTCAAAGTTAACTTGATTGACTGATTGAAAACTTTATTAACAGATTGCAGAATGGGTACAATACAGTACGGCTCAATACACACAATTGTTAAGGGGATGCAGACCAGAGAAAGACTTTCGTCTTGTTTACATCAGGGTCCCCCATTTTCAATTCATCATAACATTACATATGACATACACGACATACAGATAGACAGTACCAGTGGCGGACTGGGACACAAATTCAGCCCGGGACATTCAGACGCACCAGCCCACACACCGGCCCACGCACCGGCCCCGAAACTGGCCCACACAACGGGCGTTATGAAACACTTGTCCAGTATTAAACAACCCAAGGCTGTGGCTAAGGAGTCAACATCAGGGAGACCAAATCTACACACCGCCCCTAGATGTGCACTCATGCACAGTGCACACACACACACACACAGACACACACATACCGTTACTTCCCGTCATTGGCATATGTTTTTTTTTTACTAACATCTTAGTGCCTCATTAGCCTAGGGATTAAGGATACATGAAGTATTAACTACACCATAATAATATTGAGGTTTTGATCCATAGAAAGTAGGGATGTCCGATATTATTGGCCTACACGATATTATCGGCCGATATCGGCATTAAAATGTGATATCGAAAAATATCTGTATCGGTTTTAAAGAAATTATATTTTATTTACACTTCTATAACCTTTATTTACCCAGGCAAGCAAGTAAGAACCAATTCTGATTTTATTTATTGTCAAAAGTATGCATAATGTTGTGTTAATTCCACAACAAGAGATATGTAATGTTAATTACCTGAAATTATTCCATTTCTTGGGGCGGGAAACCCTGCATATATCGGTTGATATCGGTATCGGAAATTAAGAGTTGGAC